>NC_091433.1:27195403-27462030 GCF_964237555.1 Oryctolagus cuniculus
TTAGAAAAAATAAAAATTGCCTTTGGTTTGTGCTTAACCTTCTCATGAAATCTGTGTTGGTAAGAAAGCATGTTAGTTACCACAGATCAAGGAGAGTACCTAAAATATCATCTATAGAAGAGAAATTGACACTTTGAGATGCCATGATATTAAACAGCCCTTGTCTCCAGTGCTAAGGAACAGTGTTGTTTTTTTTTTTTTTTTCATACAATTTGTTGAACCCTTTACTTAGTGACTTAGTGTAGGATTAATCTTGTGAGTTCAAAGTTAATTGAAAATAGATCTTTGTAAAAAATAAGAACAAGAATAGGAGAGGAAGGAGGAAGAAGGGTGGCAGTGTGGTTGGGGGGGAGGGCGTTGGGTGGAGAGAATCACTACGTTCCGAAATTAGTATATATTAAGTGCATGAGGTTTGTATACCTTAAATAAAAGATTTATAGGTTAAAAAACGGATATGCTGCTCAAATTAACAGAAATTGAGCAAATATCCATTCACAAGGAATAGTCAATTTTAGCTATATTTCTCAGAAAGAGGCAATATTATAACTGCAGAAACTACAAGGTAAGATAATCTCCAGGTTAATACCAATAAGTAATGCAATTACATGAACAATAGAATTGAATTGGATAGGTAACTGGATACTCTTTAAAATCTCTCAGTTTGAATATTTTGATTATGAATGTAGCAGATGTGCTATAATATGAACTTCTTTTAAAAGTTTCAATTTTCTTAACAAAGTCTTCAAGGTACAAATCAAGAAGTAATTCACCTTTTTCTGAAAAGTTCTTTTCAACTTTAGGAATATGGTGGTTCTTTCCTTTCCTTTCCTTTTCTTTTTTTAAGAAAACTTTTATTTAATAAATATAAATTTTGAAAGTATAACTTTGGATTATAGTGGTTTTTCCCCTGGTAACCACACTCTCACTTGCAAACTAACCCGTCCCCTACTTCCTCTCCCATCCCATTCTTCATTAAGATTCAGTTTTAATTATCTTTATATACAAAAGGTGTCTTCTTAATTCAAGGTTGCTGTTATTGACAGTTGTAGCATCGGTGAATGAATGTGACCTCAAAAATCAACATGGGGCCAACAGAACATCTTGTGTCGTACACATAAAGATTTTACAACAAGGATCTAAACAAAACCAAAGATTTCGATGAGGATGCATACACAATGTGTACATCCAGATAAAACACTGCATTTTTGTGTTAAGCAAGCCCTCAGGATAATATCCACCAGTAGAACATTTTAGTGTTTGAAAATGTGATTTGCTTTTGTCATCTGAATGACCTTCTTTCATATTCTTTCTCCAGAATGTGACTGCAATCATGGACTCCAATATGAGGAAGTACCAAAAGTCACCATACATAATTGAAAAGTGATGAAGACACAGAGGTTAAGGTAGACAGAAGATGACTGCATTGGAGAAGTGAAAACTTAAAGTACTAAAATGACTGGTTAATTTAAAAAAAAAAAAAGGATTCATTTTGGTTATATGTAATTTTACCCTATACATTCATTTAAATATTTTTACAGCAAAATTACACAAGACTACTTACAATTGGAAATCAAGGTTGCAAGGCTATGAGTGATGTTAATGAGATCCAAAGCCATCAAAGAAAATTTTAATATATGGTTTTACTTGATATATAACTAAAATATTTATAAATGCTATAATTTAGTTTAAAGTTTCATTATAAACATGTCAATACTAAGTGTAATAACTTCATGTTTGTCTTTTGCAACTATAAATTGACAGGTAAATAATATAAACTGTATTTTCCTTTGTGAGGTAACTGCTTTGCCAAATTTACACTAACACAAATGTGCAAAGTGCTAGAAAAAACTATTTAAATATATTTAAATATATAATTGTACATTGGACCAATACTGTAACAAACTCACTCACTTTCTTTCTTGTTTTATCTCCCTTCCCCTGGTTCATTCCCCAGATGCCTGCAACAGCAAGGGTTGGGTGCTTGGCTGAAGCACCAGACTCTTTCCAGGTCCCTGGCTTGGGTAGCAGGAACACAAGTACTCAGTTCATCACTTTGCTGCCAGGGGTACACCCGCAGGAAGCTAGAATAAGGAGTAGATCTGAGATAAGGATGTTCCAAATGATATCTTAACTGCTACATCAGAAGCCTACCCAATATTTATTATTTGGGTAATACCGCAATTTGGTGGGACATTTATATTTAAAAAAAAAATATTTATTTGCTTATTTATTTGTTTAACAGAGTGATTGGGGACCAGTGCTGTGGTCTAAACCTCCACCTGCAGCACCTGCATCACATAGGGGCACCTGTTCATTTCCCAGCTGCTCCTCTACTGATCTAGCTCTCTGCTCTGGATTGGGAAAGCAGTAGAAGATGGCCCAAGTGCTTGGGGTCTTGCACCCACATGGGAGACCAAGAGGAAGCTCTTGGCTCCTGGTTCGTAATGGCCCAGCTCTGGCTGTTGTGGCCATTTGGGAAGTGAACAAACAGATGCAAGATGTTTCTGTCTGTCTGTCTGTCTTGTTCTCTCTCTCTGTAACTCTACCTATCAAATAAATAACATAACATCTTAAAAAAAGTTAAACTAAGAGAGGGAGAGGAAACAGAGAAAGATATGAGACCTTCCTACAGCAAATAAATGCTCTAGATGGCCACAATGGCCAGCACTGTGCCCAGCCAAATCCAGGAGCCAAGAGCTTCGTCAGCATCTCCCACATGCATGGCAGGGCCCCAGACACTTGGACCATCCTCAACTGGTTTTCCTTGACAGTTAGCAAGGAGCTGAATAGGAAGTGCAGCAGTGCAGACACAAACTAATACTCCTATGAGATGCTGGCATCATAGACATCAGCATTACTGGCTACAGCACCATGCTAGTCCTAATGACCCAATTATTTTTTAGTCTATGACATATTTCTCCTCATAACTGCTTGTAACTATTTTTACCACAACCTTCAATACTAATAGCAACAGCTGATATCTTGCCTAATTGACTTAATGATGATACAAATCCTGCTACACCAATTCTTTTATCAAATACAATGATATACATAAGCCTTGTCCATGGAGTCAACATTGTGGAGTAGCAGTTTAAGCTTTCACCTGTGAAACCAGAATCCCTTGTATGTACCAATTCAAGCTCTGAATGCTCCACTCTTTGTCCAGATCCCTGCTAATGCACTCAATGAAGCAGTAGGAATCAGCCCAAGTGCTTGGGCCATCTTCCATGTGGGAAACCCAGAGGAGTCTCAGGCTCCTGGCTTTGGGTTGTCCTACCCCTCGCCATTGTAGCCATTTGGAGAGTAAACTTGTAGATGGAAGACTCTACTTATTTCACTGTACTTCTGATTTTCAAATACATAAAATGTGAATTTTTAAAGGGATACTAATTGGAAAAGATGAAGTAAAACTGTCTCTATTTGCAGATGATATGATTCTATATATAGGGGATTCAAAGGACTCCACTAAGAGACTATCGGAACTCATAAAAATGTTTGGTAAAGTGGCAGGATATAAAATCAACACACAAAAAACCAATAGCCTTTGTATATGCCGACATTGCCATGGCTGAGAAAGAACTTCTAAGATCAATCCCATTCACAATAGCTACAAAAATAATTAATTAACTTGGAATAAATTTAACCAAGGATGTCAATTTTTCTACAATGAAAATTATAAAACATTAAAGGAAGAAATAGTTGCAGACAAAAAAAAGGAAAAAATTTTCCATGTTCATGGATTGCAAGGACAAATATCATCAAAATGTCCATACACTGAAAGCAATTTTTAGATTCAATGTGATCCCAACAAAATACCAAGGACATTCTTTTCATATATAGAAAAAATGATGCTGAAATAAGTATGGAAACACAAGAAATGTTGAACAACTAAAGCAGTCTTATACAACAAAAAGAAAACTGGAGGTACTACAATACCAGATTTTGAGACATACTACAGGGCATTTATAATCAAAATAGTGTGGTATTGTCACAAAAACGGATGTGTAGACCAATAGAACAGAATAGAAACCGCAGAAGTCAATCCATGTATTTATAACCAACTTGTTTTTGACAAAGGAGCTAAAATCAATCCTTGGAACAAGGAGAGTCTCTTCAACTAGTACTGGGAAATGTGGATCTCAGAAATGCAAATCATAACCACAATGAGGTTCCACCTCACCCCCATTGCAATGACTTCATACAGAAATCAACAAATAAAAAAAAAAATGCTGGCTAGTATGTGGAGAAAAAGTAATCCTAAAACACTGTTGGTGGGAATGTAAACTGCTACAGCCACTGTGGAAGACAGTATGGAGACATCTGAGAAATCTGAATATAGGCTCCCATATGATCCAGCCATCCCACTCCTGGGAATTTACCCAAAGAAAATTAGATCAGCATATGCAAGTTATCAGTACCTCCATATAGCTCAATTCACAAAAGCTAAGGTACGGAATCAACTCAGTTGTCCATGAAATGAAGACTGGATAAAGAAATTATGGTATATGTGCACCATGGAATGCTACACAGAATTTAAAAACATGAAATCCTGTCTTTTGCAACAAAATGGATGCAACTGGAAAACGTTATTTCTAGTGAAATACGTCAGTCCCTAAAGGACAAATACCATATGTTATCCCTGATTTGTGGTAACTAATAGAGCACCTAAAAGGTATTCTGTATAAGTGAAACTGACACTTTAAGATGTGATGACTTTGAACAGCCCTGGTCTCAACTGTTGAGGAACAGTTTTTTGTTTTTTTTTTTTCACACTATTTGTTGAACTTTTTACTTAGTATAGAATTAATTTTGTGTGTATAAAATTAATTGAAAATAGATCTTAGTAAAAAATAAGAATGGGAATAGGAGAGGGAGGAGGTATAAAGGTGGAAGTGTGGGTAGAAGAAAAGGGTAGAAAGAATCAATATGTTCCTAAATTTGTATATATGAAATGCATGAAGTTTGTATACCTTAAAAATAAATAATGAAATTAAATTTAAAAATATGAATTAAAAAAATCTATGCTTAATTTTTGGCTCTTGAGCACCTCAGCACTTAGTAAACATTAGTAAAATGTGTGCAGAATAATACATTTGAAGTACATTGCATCATATTTCCAGAGTACTTCTCTCTTCAAAAGTAACTCCTACTAGAGTTTCTATTTCCTTATTCCATACCTCTCTTATACACGTACCAAGTGTAATGCCTATCTCAGTACCCCATTTATACAGGTATGAGAGGGCCACTCATCTCTCCATAAATACACACGTGACTGTATAATAACTGAGCAAAATGGTGCAAAATGACATAAGCAGATTTAAAGGATGTTTATTTACCTATTGTGTAGATAGAAGGAACGTTATTAATTCCATCTGACACTGAACTTCACTCTTCAATGCAACAGCATATTCATGGTCTCCAATGATTAAGAGGCAAACATCACAAATGCTGACCTCTATTCATATAAACTCAATTCTAGTAGCTTTTCTTCCACTGTCCATGAGAATCGCCAAATACAAATGATTCAGTCCCTCGGAATATATTTTTCTTATCTAGAAAATGAATGCTTTGTTTGATGCCCTCTGTTGTGATCTCTTGATATCTATTTGGTGACAGTCTTTTTGAAGACATTTATTTAGGATTACATGTAATATTTCATTGCAAAATATTTATTCATCAATATACTGACTCTCAATCAGTTAAAATGCAAAGGTGAGAGATCAGTTTTAAGGTCTTCTTGGAGATATGACGGGAAAGCAGCAATTCTTTGAGAGGAAAAACAGAATCTGCTTTATGCTAATAACTCTATCTTTTCAAGCTAAAGAAATAATCAGAAATGTTAACTAAAACACTCATCACAGAAAAAGTATTAGTTCTTCATCATATTTCCAAGATTTATTTATATATATATATATTGCTTATTTGAATGGCAAATTGACAGTTACAGAGCTACACACACACACACACACACACACAATCCTCCACCCACTGATCCACTCCTCAAATAGCTGTAACAGTCAGAGCAGAGCCACATTGAAGCCAGGATGTACGGAACAAAGTGTCTGCCAAAGCACACTCAGTGAGGACTGATCCTCCTGAACACAGGGTGTGGCCAGAGACTGATGAAGGATAATAAAGGACCTACCGAGAAGAAGAGTGGTGAGCCCTTATGGGAACACTGGCTCCCACAAGGACATGCAACAGCTTTCCTAGACATGCTTATCTAATATGTCCCGCTAAACACGTTTCAAAGAAATCTTATAGCTCTATGAGCATGTGTATGTGCTCTACAAACGGCTGTTGTAATCCTTGTCAATAAAGAAACAGGTGGGGGATTGTTTGGCGGCGTTCTTCAGAGGAAGGGTTCCCAATCCTGTCTCTCCTTTGCTTTGCAACTCCTAACACCGGGAGCCAGGATATCCACCGGGTTTCCACATGGGTTGCAGGGGCCCAAGTACGTATTCTGTAGCCTTCCCAGACACATTAGAGGAAGCTGGATCAGAAACAGAGCTCAGACTTGACATGACTTCCTGGCCGACTGCAACGTCTTCACCAGCGGCTTCAGCCGCATGAGTGAACGGCAGCTGGCGCTCTGGAATCCGAAAAACATGCAGGAACCAATCGCTCTTCATGAAATGGATACTAGCAATGTGTGTTGCTGCCTTTCTACGATCCTGACACCGGTATCATTTACTTATGTGGAAAGGGCGATAGCAGTATTCGCTATTTTGAGATCACGGATGAATCCCCGTACGTCCACTACCTCAATACATTCAGCAGCAAGGAGCCTCAGAGAGGCATGGGGTACATGCCCAAGAGGGGACTTGAGGTTAACAAATGCGAGATCGCCAGATTCTTCAAGCTCCATGAGAGAAAGTGTGAGCCCATTATCATGACTGTCCCCAGGAAGTCCGACCTTTTCCAGGACGACCTGTATCCCGACACGGCAGGACCGGAAGCCGCGCTGGAGGCCGAAGAGTGGTTCGAGGGGAAGGACGCAGACCCCATCCTCATCTCCTTGAAGCACGGATATATTCCAGGCAAAAACAGGGACCTCAAGGTCGTCAAGAAGAACATTCTGGACAGCAAGCCCAGTGCGAACAAGAAGTGCGACCTAATCAACACCCCCAAGAAGACCGCGGACCCTGCCAGTGTGCAAAATGAAGCCAAGTTGGATGAGATTTTAAAAGAGATCAAATCTATAAAAGACACAATCTGCAGTCAAGATGAGCGCATTTCCAAGCTAGAACAGCAGATGGCAAAGATCGCCTCCTGAAGGTCCCACCCCCGCCCCTCCAGAATCGGGAGCAAGAACCTGTGCTTGGGAGCTGGTTGTTGGTGTGGTCCCAGGGAGGGTTGCCCAGGGCTCTGCTGCTGGAGACCTTCCAGCCAGACCTGTCAACCAGCTTAGGCCGCATTCCACTCAATTTGTCTCCCAAATTTGCAAAAACAAAAGCTGAGCTTTTTATCAGAAAGCCTTTTTGATGTTTTAAGTGTTCCGTGACTTGTTGAACTTTTGAAAGACAAAAGTGCTACTTTTAAAATCCCAGATATTCAGAATTTTACAAAACAAACCAATTCTGATTCAATGTCGTGCCCAAGTACTTTTTTTTTTTAATTTTTATGAATAGGGACCAATGCCACATTGCTTTTTATATTTCTTTCTTTTTTAATGTTGCCAAAACCAAAAGTAGCTTTTTCTCCTTTGTATTTTGCTACTTTGCAGTATTTGTGTGTGTTTTTCTTTTTCTCCTTCATTTGAAAGGGACAGCACTGTGTATGTTTATAAACTAAATTAAGGTATTATTTTGTATAAACATTCATCTGAGAACAATCAAGAGTAGTAGCCACTTGGTGCTGGCTCCTTTACAACACAAACCCGGTCATCTAATGACTGTACAAAAGGAAGACTTGAAAAACCACGTGGGTTCGTGCACCACCCCTCTCGCTTCACTGAGTCTTCTGATCAAAAAAGCTCACACCGGATCTCTTCCTTCCTTTCCTTTCTCTTCTCTAAAAACCGGGTGGTCGTCCCGGATGGAATTTTGCTTCTTGGTTATCCTGTGCTTCAGACGATTATAATCTAACCCAAACTAAAAAAGGATCCCAGTGTCACAATCCTTAGCATAACCCACTACACCGCAACAGGAGCCCTTCATAACTGCAATTTTAAAGATGGGCCAGTGCCGCAGCTCACTAGGCTAATTCTCCGCCTTGCGAAGACAGCACCCTGGGTTCTAGTCGCACGGGGCGCCGGATTCTGTCCTGGTTGCCCCTCTTCCAGGCCAGCTCTCTGCTGTGGCCAGGAGTGCAGTGGAGGATGGCCCAGGTGCTTGGACCCTGCACCCCACAGGAGCACAGGATAAGCACCTGGCTCCTGCCATCGGATCAGCGCGGTGCGCCAGCTGCAGCGCACCGGCTGCGGCGGCCATTGGAGGGTGAACCAACGGCAAAGGAAGACCTTTCTTTCTGTCTCTCTCTCACTGTCCACTCTGCCTGTCAAAAATAAATAAATAAATAAAGATTATCCATGATATCTGATAGCATGTTTTACTGAATAAGTAAGATACAAAGTTTAATAAGTTAATATTATTCTTTGTCAAAAATGACGTAATACATCATAAATTGAGCCAAACTGAATACAGCTAATTCATACAGTTTCCTCCTTGAAGTATTTTATATATAATTATCATTTATTAATATGCTATCATAATTAATTGTGCATAAAATGATACTTTTAATTAAAAGGTTATTACATGAAAATTGTGAAAAGTTTAATTACTAATATAACTCAATACATATTTAACAATACTTAATTTAGAAATAGAGATATATTTGTTAGTATAAAATTTTAATTCAACTAGTCATTATCCAGAACTGCAAAACTTCTTAAATCTTGAATTTAAACACCTCACAGTTTTGAATGAAATCCTCACAATTTGACTATTTCATTAATCTAAATATGGCTCTTGACTTCATAAGCTCTTTCAGTTCAATGGTCTTGGCAGTTTCTTCTTATTCACAATCCACTTTCTGGCTTTCTTTCATTTTCTTTGCAGGATTTAGGTTTTGTGGTCTGTCCTTTCTATCACTTACCTGCCAGTATACTCACTATTCTTGTGCCACTAAACTAAATGTTCAATATGCTTTTCTGGCTAAAACTGAATCTGGATTCAAATTATGAATTCCCATAACTCCAGTAAGTCTTCTGTAGCATTCTAGGAAAATAATCACATATTTGATGATGCTAACATCACACATTATCAATAACATGGACTTTTATTATAGCCAAGAAAATCTATGGAACAAAGGGACAACACTTCCCTAAGATATATTGCTTTACAATTTTCATAAAAATATTTGAAAATATAATCCACTCACTTAAGATTTCTGACCAGAAAATTGTCATCTCATTCTTAATAAATTGCTTCAAAGGTGGATATTTAGCCTAGCAATTAAGACAATGGTTAGGGTATTCACATTCCACATTACAAGGCCTGGGTTCAATTCCTGGCTCAAATCAGAACAGCAGGTTGCCAGCAATGCAGAACCTACGAGGCAGTGGGTGATACTCAGCTTGTTTGGTATCTGCCACCTACATGGGAAACGTGGGTTGACTTCCCAGTTTTTGACTCTGCTGTGAACTTTGTGGGCATTGCAGAGTAAACCACAGTTTGTCATCTGTCTGTCTCAGTCTCTCTGCCTCTCAAATAAAACAGTCAAAATATAAATAATTTTACCTTTTTCTTCCTGAATAATGTAAGAAGCCATAATAAAGAAAAGAACAGCATAAGCTAATCAAGCTAATCATTTTAATCCTCCAGCAAAACCATTTTGGAATGTGTAAAGTTAGAAAATAACTATCTGTGAATTTTTACTCTGATTTTGAGTTTAATTTAAAAACTATGCAGATGTACCAAAAAGTAGAGACTTCAACATGCTCTTGTTTCAAAAAAATCATCATAATAAATAACACACATTCTATTATCTACTCTCCATTTTTTAAAGAATTTATTTATTTGAAAATCAGAATGATGGGGGTGGGCTGGAAAAAAATGATTTAGGAAATATCATCTTCCATCTGCTGATTCTCTCCCCAAATGGTTGTGACAGCCAGATCTGGTCAAGGCCAGAGCTAGAAGCCCAGGTAGTTGGGATCCAAGTATCTGGGCCAGCTTCCACTGCTTTCCATGGCACATAAGAAGTAAGCTGGGTAAGGAGTGGAATAGCTGAGATTCAATAAAAGCATTCTAATATGGGATACTATCCACAATGCTGGCTCTGAACTCTCCATTTTTCAGTGTATTACCCTACAGCCTATTGTTGGAATCATGTGATTTCATCACCAAATGCCCCAATACACATCTATTAAAAGACAGTTTTTACAAAATGACAATACTATTTTCATATTTAACAGAACGCAATTACTTGAATATCACCTAACACCCATTTCTTTGTCAACATTCTGTAATAGTATTCTTAAATTAGTTGACTTACTCAAACGAGATCTTAAAAAATACGTGCTCATTTTCTGGCTTACTATATCACTTGCACCACCCTTAAGTTAGAACAATCTTCATGCCCACCCCATTATCCTATTTTATACTGCCATCGAGTTTGTGAAGACATGAAGTTACATATTTTTGATGAGGACAATTTCCTTCTGTAAGATATGACACTTTTTGACTATTTTCCCCAAATTTTCTCTAAACTACAAGTGTAGAAGCCGGTTTAAGTTTAGATTCAATTTTGGGGCTAATAGGTAGGCTCTGTATATCACATTGCTTCATTGTATCAGACACGTAAAGCTAACTTGTTTCACTTTTAACCTTCAAATGAAAATATTTGACCTGTGGTCAAAACACCACTCAGAAATATTCTGAGCCTTATTCCTCAAGTGACAGAGTTGTATTATCTTTTCAAATGTAAATAAGATTACTCTTTTAGGCCGGTGGCATGGCTCAATAGGCTAATCCTTCACCTCTTGGGACACTCTTCTATCATAATGGAGTGCCTGGGATCAAGTCCTACCTGTACTTTCAACCCAGCTTCTTCCTGATGCATCCAGGAAGTAGCAGATGATGGCCTCTGTCCTCTGCTTGTGGGAGACCTAAAAGGAGTTCTGGACTCTTGGTTTTGTACCCCATTCTGGCTGCTGTGGGTATTTGGAGAATGAACCAAGGATAGAAAATCAATCTCTCTCTCTCATATCCTTTCACACTCTCTCCCATTCACATAGATTAAAACAAACAAACAAACAAACAAACAAAAAACCATTTAAACAACATGAAGCTGAAGCTAATTGCTCAGTTTCTGAAATCAAGCTTTAGAGAACAGAAGTTGAAACAGCAGGGGATAGAAAAGTGAAGTCTGACTCCATTCATCTCTAAGAAGAAAGAATGCCACAGAATATATTCTCAGAAAGACAGACTTTGAAGGAAAATGTGTTGCGTACCATGTTTATTAAGGATCAACACCAGGACAACAAAGAATGATGTAGGAGGATTGAGCAGAGTGTAATCAAACTGTAGGGCGTATCCGGTGATAGTTTCAGCAACCCTTCAAAGAGCGGTGGACTTGAAATGTCAATGAGCATTGCCTTGAGTAGGGTAAAAATAACTGGGTTTTGGTATATTTGCTTTCATTAATCATTGAATGATTTCTGCTCCTGGAAGGGTAGATTCACAAGCAAACTGGTTCTTTGCAACTTAAACATTCTACAGAGTTGGTAGCCGGAGGCTACCACAAAATAGTATTCTCTACTCCCAGGGGAAAAAGCTCTGCTCAAATGGTAACACACAAAGCACAACTATTTTGTCTGTTGAAAAAAATTCACTTTAAAATAATTTTAAGGTCCAGCCTTGTGGAGTAGTGGGTAAAGCTACCACCTGTAATGCTAGCATCCCTATTGGTGCTGGTTCATATTTCGGCTGCTCCACTTCCAATCCAGCTCCCTGCTAATGGCCTGGGAAAAGCAGCAGAGGATGCCCCAAGTGCTTGGGCCCTTGCTACCCATGTGAGGACAAGGAAGAAGCTCCTGACTTTGCCTGGTTCAGCCTCAGCTGTCACCAACATCTGCAAAGTGAACCAGCAGATGGAAGATCTTTATCTCTCTCTCTCTCTCTCTCTCCTCTCTTTCTTTCTTTTCATCATCACTTTTTGAGAGATAGAGCTCTCACTCCATTTGCTTGTTCATTTCCCAAATGTTCACAATGGTCCTGGTACAAAGGCTGAACCAAGATCCTAGAAGACAGTAGATCTCCCAGATGGGTGATGGGAACCACATAACTGGAAACATCACCACTGCTTCCCAAGTTCTGCATTATCTTGGAGTTGGAGTCAGGAGTGGAGATTGCTGTTGCACCCAGGCACTTGCGTATGGAATATGGGCAAATTAACCGATTTTTAAATCACAAGGCCAAATACCTACCCCACCTTTGGTATTCTGACCTTATTTAAATGAATTATGATTATAGACATCAATAAATTATCAAATTAGTTATGATATTTTCTTTTAAAATGATATTCATAAAAGGAGAAATTTCTTTCCAAACACTTATACTATTTTTTTTCCTGTCAGCAGTACTGGAGATTTTATGTGAGGGTTGAATGTTCAACCACAGTCTATATTTGACAAACTCTGATTCATCTACGCATGGACAAGGGCTATGGATGGAAGGAGTATGTATCAACAAATAGCTCCACTCATGAATTTTAGGGAAAGGGGCAAACCTACATTTTCTAATCACTCCCTCCTATGCATTTGCTGGAATGCTGAGCTGAAGAGTTTGACTACACAAACTACAGCAGACAATTGGAGAAGCTCAGTTGAGTGTGAAAAGGAAGAACAATTGATAGAAGGTAATCAAATGCTTGGATGCTTCTTATTTATTATTGACTTTTTCTTTTTTAAAGATTTATTTACTTATTTGAAAGTCAGAGTTACAGAGAGAGAGGAGAGGCAGAGAGAGAGAGAGAAAGAGAGACAGGTCTTCCATCCAATGATTCACTCCCTAATTGGCCGCAACAGCCAAAACTGTGCCGATCTGAAGCCAGGAGCCAGGAGCTTCTTCCGGGTCTCCCACGCAGATGCAGGGGCCCACAGACCTGGGCCATCTTCTACTGCTTTCCCAGGCCATAGCATAGGATCAGAAGTGGAGCAGCCGGGCCTCGAACCAGCGCCCATATGAGATGCTGGTATTTCAGGCCAGGGTGTTAACTCACTGCACTACAGTGCCGGCCCATATTATTGACTTTTATATTTAACAATTACTCATCTAAATGAGTAACATATATGCAGTTTGTAAACATATATTAGTGTTTTGATTAACATACTGATAGCTTTATGGTTATAATCAAGAATATATTTTTTCATATTTTGGTCACAGAAAAATATTAAAATAGTTTAATATTACATTTTACACTAAGAGTGTGCTATAGAATTCAACAAATATTTTCATGCATAAAACATACTGTATTATTTCAAGGCAAAATTTTCTGAGGAAAATTTAAAATGTAATGCTGAAAAAATTTTTGATTTTTCAAACAGTTAAAATGATGAAAAATTTCTGTTGTCAACATTCTTAAATATTTTTTTATTTTTTTTTATTTTTTTGACAGGCAGAGTGGACAGTGAGAGAGAGAGACAGAGAGAAAGGTCTTCCTTTGCCGTTGGTTCACCCTCCAATGGCCGCCGCAGCCCGGCGCGCTGCGGCCGGCGCACTGCGCTGATCCAATGGCAGGAGCCAGGTACTTATCCTGGTCTCCCATGGGGTGCAGGGCCCAAGGACTTGGGCCATCCTCCACTGCACTCCCGGGCCACAGCAGATAGCTGGCCTGGAAGAGGGGCAACCGGGACAGAATCCGGCGCCACGACCGGGACTAGAACCCGGTGTACCGGTGACACAAGGTGGAGGATTCGCCTAGTGAGCCGCGGCGCCGGCTTAAATTTTTTTTTTTTTTTTTTTTTTTTTTGACAGGCAGAGTGGACAGTGAGAGAGAGAGACAGAGAGAAAGGTCTTCCTTTGCCGTTGGTTCACCCTCCAATGGCTGCTGCGGCCAGTGCGCTGCAACCGGCACATTGTGCTAATCCGAGGCCAGGAGCCAGGTGCTTCTCCTGGCCTTCCATGCAGGTGTAGGGCCCGGTGACTTGGGCCATCCTCCACTGCACTCCTGGGCTACAGGAGAGAGCTGGACTGGAAGAGGGGCAACCGAGACAGAACCCGGCGCCCCGTGGGACTAGAACCTAGAATGCCTGTGCCACAGGCAGAGGATTAGCCTATTGAGCCGTGGCGCCAGCTACATTCTTAAATATTAAGATGTGCTTATAGAGTATTTTGGTTTAGAGTAGCACAAACAAATATTTGAAAATATTACCTCAAAGTAATACTGCTTACCTTCCATCAAATGGAAGTTTCAGTCAGTATAAGATATTATATTATTATTTTCATACGATTTTATGTTGCTTATAAGTACCCACTGTGGCGCAGTGCGATAAAGCCCTGGTCTGAAGTGTTGAC
Source organism: Oryctolagus cuniculus (assembly GCF_964237555.1). NCBI lineage: Eukaryota > Metazoa > Chordata > Mammalia > Lagomorpha > Leporidae > Oryctolagus > Oryctolagus cuniculus. The sequence continues at coordinate 27,209,923 of NC_091433.1, forward strand.
ATCCCATATGGGCGCCAGTACTAGTCCAGGCTGCTCCACTTCTGATCCAGCTCTCTGCTGTGGTCTGGGAAAGCAGTAGAAGATGGTCCAAGTGCTTGGGACTCTGCACTCACATGGGAGACCCAGAAGAATCTCCTGGCTCCTGGCTCCTGGCTTGGGATCAGCACAGCTTCAGCTGTTGCAGCCATCTAGGGAGTGAGCCAGACGACGGAAGACCTCTCTGTCTCTACCTCTCTCTGTAACTCTGTCTTTCAAATAAATATAATAAATCTTAAAAAAAAAAAAAAGATTTTGGGGTTGGTGCTGTGGTGTGGAAGATTAAGCTTCCACCTGCAGTGTCAGCATCCTTGTGAGTACCAGTTCAAGTCCCAGAAGCTCCACTTCTGATCCAGCTCCCTACAAATGCACCTGGGAAAATCAGTAAATCAGTTGAAGATAGTACAAGTACATGGGCCCCTGCAGTCATGTGGGAGACCGGAAGGAGCTCCTGGCTCCTGGCTTCAGCCTGGCCCAGCCTCAGGCTGTTAAGGCCATTTGAGGAGTGAACCAGCAGATGGAAAATCCCTCTCTGTCTCTTTCCTTCTCTTTATAACTCTGGCTTTCAAATAAACAAATATATCTTTAAAAAATACTAATGTAGACTTTATAGCAATATATTTTATTTTCACAAAAATAATCACTGTACAAGTTTGGCATAGTTAGATTATTTTCTATAAACTTTAGAAATTCTACAATTTATTGAAAAATGCATATTTAAGCAATATTGAACAGGGATATTTGGTTGAAGAATAAAGAGAAATGTTAAAAGCAATCTTAAACCAAAATTATTGGCAATTTTGAAAGATTATTTGTTTATTTAAATATATTTCAAAATAGTGACTAATCATTATATACTGTATAATGGCTAGAACTATTTTGTTAGAAATTAAGCAACAAAATAATCTTCACTAAAATTTTGCTTCACAAAGACAGGACAAATAATTAATTTTATTGTTGTATTATCTACTTGATTGTGATACTTTAAAACATAATCAACAAACATCACTTTTTTTTTTTGTTTATAAGAACTCTGTGCAATGATCAAATTTGAAAGCAATAGTAGTCATTGCACTAAGATTTAGTTGTATTACAACAATGTGTCTTTACTGTGACAGAGACAAATCTTGCTTTCTAATGCCATTAGCTATGGATTGAACAGTAGGTAGCTTTCAAACTCATGCAAATGTTTTAGCCTAAAAGTGTCATCTTAATGGACAAATGATTGCTAGATTAAGATGGAGGCATGATCCATTCATTGTTTCTGAAAGTTCAGTCTTTGAGAAGTGATTGGATTCAGGTGGAGTTCCAGCGAGGACTCATGATGCTCACCATATCTTTACCGTCCTCCAGATTCACCGCATACTTCTATCAGTGGAGTCACCATTCTTGGATCATAAACGTCCAGAATTAAGCTGAAATAAATCTTACCTGCCAAATTGTTCTTCTATTTTAATTAAAGTTAGTAAAAGTTGACAAACACACCATTCTTCAACAAAAGGAATCAGATTTTTTTTTGAAACATGACAAGTTGACCCTAGAATATTTCGTTTACCCAAAACCTCAAGAAATGCTAAACAGGCATGCACATGCGCACTCTAACAAGGAAGAGAATATGTCAAAATATGGCTCAAGATTTACAAAAAGAGCCTCCTGTGATCAAAGAATGAAAAAATTTGAGCAGAAATATAACTGACATTGGGTTACAACTGAGGGACGTTATGGGGAGGAAGCCATTGTAATCCATAAGCTGTACTTTGGAAATTTATATTCATTAAATAAAAGTTAAAAAAATATTGTAAATGTGTATACATATATATACACAAATAAAACTATACTAATATGCGAAATAATTGAGTAATCAAAAGGTAGAGAAAAGATAAATTTCTCAATTTTAGTTTTGAACATTTGTGTAGCTTACACTCAAGGAGGTAGAGTATAACTTCCCACTCCTTTACATAGTGATCTCATTCCTTTTATTCTTAATTTTCTTAAACAGAATAGAGAAAAAAACCTGTTAACAAAATCTTATCATAAATTTCGGTGTTAGAATGCTCACCTCTCCCATTTCTAATATCATATTTTTGGTTCATTTTATCCCTGTTTCAAAAATAAAATTATTGTGAAGTGAACAATTATTGAATACAGATTTGCTTCTTCATTTCTCACAAAAGTTAATTACCACTGATTTTCCTTTAAAGTATTTTTTAAAATTTATGTATTCATTTTGATGTCTTTCACAAATACTAGTTTGAAAAATGACAAAACCATATTAACATTAACAGACCATTTCCCTGTAACATTGGATTTGATTTGATTTACTAAGCTCATAAACTTTACTATATAAATTCCCTAAGTTTTAACTATTTGCTTATTGCTCAAAGATACGTTGATAACTGATATTACCAATTTTAACTCACCATACACTTTAAATGTACTATAATTAGATTGTATTTCATACACTGTTTCCAGGTTTTATATCAGTTTCACCTCTTGAAACACTTATTTTGGATTAATAATCCTTTATGGTTAAACAATCACAATTCCAGGTATTTTAATTTAGTTTTTGATACATATTTTGATTTATGTAATGACCTTTGGAATGTTATACTGTCATTGGTGAAGCATTTTAGTTTTAATACCATAATCTGGGATTATATCTTGAATTTTAAGGCTATTACATAATAAACAGAATTGAAAGATTAACTTTGTAATTGGAATGGCCTCACAATGTCTAATCAGAATTTTTATAAATATCTTAATTTTTATTTTGATATTTCTGTTGGTATTTACAACCCAATCATATTTTTTCAGAAATGCTTAACAATTGTACCTAGAAATCAAAACAAAATTAATATAAAATTACATACCTATTTTTATGATGCCTGTAGCATGACACAGTTCAAGTCTAAAGCCAAGGATGCTGAAATCCTGAGTACAAGAAATAAGGTCACTGATAGAAGTGCTGGAGTCTAAAAGCCAGCAAGTCTGAAGTTCTAAGGTCCAAGGTAAGAGTCAAGTGAGTAGAGCATGCCCCAGCTTTTAGAACTGTAGACCAATTCACCTTCTGTAAATATACTTTCCACATCTAGTCAGTTGGTTATCCCAGCCTGCACGGACACCTGGTCTTCTCACTTCTCCAGCTCAGACTTACACACTATCTTATTTAGAAAAATCACAGAAACACTCAAAATAATATATTCCCAAGTTTCTAAGTATCCCTCAATCAAGTGAAGTTGACAACTACATTTACCATCACAGAAAGTTGGGAAACCCTTAAAGGGTGGGGTCTTGGACAATGTAATTAGGTCACAGGGATCCTGCCCTTGGTTACAGAATGAATTAATTCTCTGGAGTGTAGATTGTTTTACATATATCTATATTATATATCTATATATGATGTATATAAATTTATATATAATATATATATATCTTTTAAATATATATATATATAAAAGATTACACCATACATTTAGCCCCTTTTGCAAATAGCCTGTGTCATTTCTACTCCTATATTAAGTCTTCATACAGTTGGGGGACTCTAATCAAGATGATGGTGCCATGTTATTTGGCAGTCTTGCCAACAGAGATAGGACCTAAATATACATTTTATATAGTATTATTTATATGACAGCATAAAACCAATGAAAACAGGTAGACAGGGGTGGAGATGATTTTAAAACTAGTTTTCTTGGTTTGTAAGGCTATAAGAAATTAAGATTAAAATGATAGAAACAAACAGAGGTTTATTGACATATATACCCTAGAAATGTGTCATGTATACACAGGAAACACATAAGAAAGAAAATGAATAACTCTCAAAATATGTGGTTTGGGACTCCTACCTAAATGGCATATTCAATAACCACAACTTTATTTTTTAGAGGATGACAAGACAATGGAAAAGGACATAGAGTGTCTGGGGATGATAAATTGTAAGAAGCCAAATATATGACAAAGGCTAGCTTTTACAGTTTTTATAAATTACTCTAGTGCTATCTTTAGTCTGATAAGGGCATAAGGTCATCTTAGATGATCAGCTTTTTTCATCTTGGTAAATAGGAAAGGAATAGCACACTGTAAATTTATATGCTGCTTTTATGGAAATAGGAGGAGGAAAGAAAGCTCTACTTTTATCTGCCTCTTCTCAATTGCTTTAAACTAAAAATATATGGACTTGAGACATCAGCATCTAAACCTAATATAACTGTATTTGAGAACAAATTATAAATTTCAGGTATATTAAAAATATAAAACTATTTAGTTTTTATATATTTTTAAATTTCTGACTATACTTACATATGCTCATTTTTATAAACAGTCTTCTCAGTAGCTATCTTTAGAACAATATGTATAAATATAATTTATGATAGATTGATAGATAAATATACATTTGGGATTCATTCATACAAATTGTTTCCATGAATACAAATATCTGGATGTTGACAAAATCAACTCCAAAATTAAACAACATATCAAATGAGTTAGCTGCATCTATTGAGATAAGCATATGGTTTTTGTTCTTCAGTTTATTGTGATGAATCACATTGATTGCTTTGTGAATGTTGAACCATCCTTGAATGCCAGGGATAAATCCCACTTGGTCTCGGTGAATGGTTTTTCTGATGTGTTTTTGGATTCAATTGGATAATATTTTATTGAAGACTTTTACTTCTATGGTCATCAGGAAAATTGGTCTTTAGTTCTCTTCTCTGTGTATCTTTTTCAGGTTTAGGAATTAAGGGAATGCTTCATAGAAGGAGTTTGGGAGGATTCCCTCCTTTTCAATGGTTTTGAGTAGCTTGAGAATAATTGGATTTAATTCTTATTTAAATGTCTGTGAGAATTCAAAAGTGAAGCCATCAGATCCTGAGTTTTTCTTTGTTGAGAGGGTCTTTATTACTAATTCTGTCTTCATTATTGATATGCTTAGGTATTCTATATCTTCACAGCTCAATTTGTGTACAATGTGTGTGTTTAGGAATCTAACCATTCCTTCTAGGTTTCTCAATCTGTTGGCAAACAAATATTTTTAATAATTATCAATATTTTTTATTTTTGTGGTACATAGCATTTTGTATCTCCAATTTTACAAACTTGCATCTGCCCTTTTTTATGGTTAGTTGGGCCAATGGTGTATCAGTTTTGTTTATTTTTTAAAAACTTCGTTTTGCTTATCTTTTGTAATTTTTTAAGCTTCCATTTTGTTATTCTCTAATTTTAATAATTTCTGTTATCCTACTAATTTTGAATTTGGTTTGCTGTTGTTTTTAAGGTCCTTCTGATGCACTGATAGTTCGTTTATTTGTTATCTTTCCAATTTCTTAACATAGGCACTAATTGCTATAAACTTTCTTATTAACACTGATTTCAATTTATCCTATAAGTTTTGATATGTTGTATTGACATCTTCATTCATTTCCAGAAAATTTTTGATTTCTCTTTTGATTTCTTCTATGACCCACTGTTAATTCAAGAGCATGTTTTTCAGTTCCATATGTTTCCATATGATCTAGAGAGTGTCAAGTAGTTGATTTTTGGTAGTTGATTTCTCTATTGTGGTCAGAGAAGATGCATAGTACGATTTTAGTTTTTTTGAATTTTCTGAGACTTTTCTGGCCCAGCATGTGGTCAATCCTAGAGAAAATTCCATGCACCCATGAGAAGAATGTGTATTCTGAAACTGTAAAATCAAAAGTTCTGTAGATATCCAATAGGTCCATTTGGTCTATAGTGTCGATTTACTTTTTTTTTCTTGCTGATTTTTTGTTTGATTGATGTTGATTGCTGAAAGTGAGGTATTGAAGACCCCCATTAATATCATATTGGAGTCTCTGTTTCCCTTAAGATCCAGTAACACTTCTTTTAAATTTCAAAATGGCCTATAATTGGGTGCATATATATTTATTATAGTCATATCTTCCTGTTGAATTGAGCCCTTAATCATTACATAGTGCACTTCATTGTTTCTTTCAACAGTCTTTGAATTAAAATCTATTTTGTCTGACATTAGGATGGCTATATCAGCTCTTTTTTGGTTCCTATTAGCATGTAATATTTTTCCATCCTTTCACTTTCAGTCTGCGTGTATCTGTGTTGCTGAGACGTGTTTCTTATAGACAGCAAAGAGATCGGTTTTGTTTTTTAAAATATTGAGGCAGTCTGTATCTTTTACCTGGAGAGGTGAGGCTATTATATTCAGAATTACTATTGATAAGTAATGGCTTGGCTCTTCCATTTTCCATAAATATTCTTATTGTTTACTTTGGCTTTCCATTGTACTTTTACCAGGAGATTTTCTGCCTTTACATTCTTTCACAGTTATGACCATGTTTCTGTGTGTAGCACATCCTTAAGGATCTTTTGTATAGCTAGATGAGTGGTGACAAATTCAATTTCTGCTTGTTATGGAAGGTCTTTAATTCACACTCATGCATAAATGGGAGCTTTATTGGATACAGTATTCTTGATTGGCAGATTTTTCTCCAAAGACTTGGAATATATCTCACCATTCTCTCCTAGTCTGTAGGGTTTGTGATGAGAAGTCAGCTGTGAGTTTAATTGGGCATCCATTTCTCTTGTACCGAATTTAGAATCTTCTCTTTATGTGTTACTGTGGAAAGCTTGACTAAAGTGTGCCATGGTGAAATATTTTCTGGTCATGTCTATTAGATGTTCTATGTGCTCTCTATTCTTTGTATACATAGACAATGACACAGGTGAGAAAGAATGTCTAATCCAAAAAATTAAATGCCATGCAATAAATTTACGTGGTATATAAAAGAGCTCTAAAATGAAAATTTCAAAACATTAAAGAAACAAATAGAAGAAGACACAAAACCTGGAAAAAATCTTCCATGTTCATGGACTGGAGGAACAAATATCAAAATGTCCATACTACCAAAAGCAATTTACAGATTTAATGCAATACCAACCAAAATACCAAAGACAGTCTTCTCTGATATAGAAAAAATACTGAAATTCATATGGAAAACAGGAGACCCCAAATAGCTAAAATAATCTTATACAACAAAAACAAAGATGGAGGCATCAGAGTACCAGATTGCAAGAAATACTTCAGGGAATTTATAATCATAACAGCCTGGCATTGGCAAAAACAAAATGAAACAAACAAACAAAAAAAATCTGATGGATAGAAAAAACAATGGAACAGAATAGAAACTCCAGAAATCCAACACATCTACAGACAACTCATCTTTGACAAAGGAGCTAAAATCAGTCCCTGGAAGAGGGCAATCTTTTCAACAAATGGTGCTTAGAAACTGGATCTTCTCATGCAAAAGTATGAGGCAAGACCTCTACCTTACACCTTACACAACAATCCACTCAAAATGGATCAAAGACCTAAATGTATGGCCAGATACCATCAAATTACTAGAGAACATTGGGGAAACTCTGCAAGACATTGACATAGGCAAGGACTTTTTGGAAAAGACCCCAGAAGCATAGCAATCAAAGGCTAAATTGACAAAAGGGATTACTTCAAATTGAGAAGCTTCTGGATTGCAAAAGAAACACTCAGCAACCTGAAGGGGCATCCAGCAGAATGGGAGAAAATATTTTCACACTATGCAACTGATGAAGGATTAATATCTTGAATCTATAAAGAGCTCAAGGAACTCAACAACAACAAGACAAAACATTCAATTAAGAAATGTGCAAAGGACTTAAAAGGCATTTTTCAAAAGAGGAGATCCAAATGGCCAATAGACACATGAAAAAATATTCAGGATCACTAGCCAACAAGAAAAAGCAAATCAAAACCACAATGAAGTTTCTCTTTAGCCTCTTAAAATGGCTTTCATACAAAAATCAACAAACAAATGCTGGTAAAGATGTGGGAAAAAGATACCCTAATCCACTGTTGGTTGGAATGTACACTGGTGCAGCCACTGTGGAAGATGTGTGAAGATGCCTCAGAAATCTGAATATTAACCTACCATATGATCCAACCATCCCACTCCTGGGAATTTACTCCAAGGAAATGAAATCAGCATATGAAAGGGTTACCTGTACCCTCATTTTATTGCACTACAATTCACAATAGCTAAGCTATGGAATCAATCCAGATGTCTGCAAGTGAAGACTGGATAAAGAAATTATGGTATGTTTAAACTATGAAATACTACACAGTAGTAAAAAAAAATGAAATCTTGTCTTTTGCAACTAAATTGATGCAAATGGAAAACATAATACCTAGTAAAATGAGTCAATCCCAAAAATACAAATGCCATATGTTCTCCGTAATCTGTGGTAACTAATTGAGTAACCAAAAGTTAATCTATTGAAGTGAAATTGACCCTTTGAGATGTGATGACTTTGATCAGCTTTTGCCTCTATCGTTGAGCAACAGTTTATTATTTTCATACTATTTTTTGAACACTGTACTTAGTGTAGGGTTAATCTTATATTCATAAAGTTAATTAAAATAGAGCTTAGTTAAAAATAGGAATGGGAACAGGAGAGAGAGAAAAGAAATAAGGGTGGAAGAGAGGGTAGGGTTGTAAGAATCACTGTGTTCCTAAGTTTGTGTTTATGAAGTGCATGAAGCAAGTATACATTAAATAAAAAGTTTCTGGGGACAAAACTTGAACTTCAAAGAAAAAGTATTATTGACAAAATCATTAAAAAATCACTATGGAGTTGAAACTTTAGTCTTATTTGAAAGCTAAATGCTTTCATAAGTATCAGATATGTTTTCAAAGGACATAGTCTTGAGAGTCATTGAACATAAATTAAATTCTAAACTTTCTTTTAAACATTCCCACAAAAATTAATGTTACCAAAAATCTTGAAATATGATTATTATTTATTGCATTTTACATATTTTGAGCAAAGTGATGATGGTTTTCCTTGATATTATAAATCTATGTGTATTCAGCCAATGTGCAGTAATTAATGATGTGATTAGAAAGGCTTTGTTTGTGTTTAAAATCTATTTATTTTGTTTTCTTTGTCTCATATTCAATTGCTCCTTCAAGGCATTTTCAAAGTCCTTTTTCCCTTTATCCTATTATTGGTTTTATGTAATAGAAAATATTCTCTGTGTAGGAACATCATATATAATATACTTAAAATATTGTGTACATTTCATTGGGAAACTTATTTAGGCATATGTATTTGCTTAGAAAACAAACCAAAAGTAAGATGCTGACTTGTGACATACCATTTGTTTTACTATAAAGGAATAAATTTAAAGCATTTTATGTGAATCAAAAAGTGATTCTTTGGGCAGGCATTGTAGCTCAGTGGGAAAATCTACAGCTTGAGATGCCCATATCCCATGTCAAAGTGCATGGTTTATGTTTGTTGTATTCTGATTACATTACAACTTCTTGCTAATGTGTCTGTGAGGCAGCAGATGATGGCTCAATTACTTAATTCCCTGCCACCCACTAAGAGACCCAGATGGTTTCTGGCTCCTGATTTCTACCTGTTTCAGGGCAGGTAATTGCCAGTGTTTGGGAATTAGACCAGCAGATGGTAGATTTCAGTCTCTCCATCTCTATGACACTGCCTCTCAAGTAAATGAATAAATATTTTTGTAAAATACTTAAATTTAAAGAATATTCCTGATTTATGAAAACACAAACCAATATAATTAATTGTAAATATTATAAGCAGTATAGAGAAATTTTGATTTATATCTCATATAGTAAAGGAAGTTTATATAAATTTAATACCAGATGTTTTAATAATTTAGGAATTCCCAGCTGTTTCATTTAATTTTGAACATTGTTTATCATTTTAAAAAAAATCTATATACAGTGCATTTTCAAAAATTTGACATAGAATTTTTACACAATAGATTTTGAAGGCTATTATGGAATATACTTGAAAATTAAGGCAATTAACCTACTAATTCAATAATATGATCAAAACAGGAAATCTTGAATAATGTGTAAATATATATTCATATATATTCATATATTTATACATATTGAAGCTTGATAAGGTTTAAATCTACCCTGGACTGGCATACTCTAGACAAATGACTTAGGGAAATTCGTTATTCTATTAATACTTTAGTTCACTTATTTCAGATTTGTTAATAATGTTTGGTGAGAACATGCTATTGATGATAGCAAATCAATAAGTTTATGGAAAATAAATTAAAAGGTAGGTTTATTGATGCAGAGTATTTTAAAAATATGTGAATAATTTTTTGCAATATGCATTTTCCATGACTTTTTGAAACCTCCATTTATAAAGCTCTTCGGAAAATCTCTTAAATAGTGAATTTATTTTTAAACAAATGCTATTTTGTAACAATTTATCAGTTGATATTACTTGACAACTGGGGGGGACCATATATATAAAGGATTCCAAACTCAAATATAGCCACATTTTCATAGATTAATAGTTGATTGCATTTTATAAGCTTCAATGTTTAACATGGGAAAAATCCAGGTTCTCAAAAAAAGTGACAATAGTGGAAAAAGCTGAGAAGGCACAATCTGGGGTAAAATGCTACAAACTGTGGGGCACAGATTCCAAACAGGCAAGTTACTACTGTGCTCCCAAAAGTTAAGAGTCGGACTTATTTTAGGTTAAAAATGACCATTTTTTCTACTACTTGTGTATTCTTAGATGCAATGATTCTCTTTTCATCCTCAGATGATGATAATCACCTTACCTGTGAAGATTTAACAACAATGACATCTATAATAGGTTTGGCACTATAAGTGAATTCATGTGCATATATGAGGGGTCTTCAAAGGTTCTTGAAAAATACGTATTATGAAAAACAACAGATAGATTTAAAAACTTCATTGAATCAAAATAAATATATTTTAATTTCATTCTCATATACTATAGCAGTATCTTTATGTGAGCAAATGCATATATAACATATAATGCATGTATATTATCTACCATATATTATTAAATATTAGATTTTATATTTACTTGTTTGTCTATCCACCAAAAGACTAATAATTATAAACAAGGCAGTGTCTAATGAAAAGATTAATAATAGAAACCAGGCAGACTCAAAATATTTATATCCACATATTTAACTATATATATGATAACTATATATATTTATATCCACATATTTAACTATATATATGATACATAAATATCATAGAATATAAACTTAAAAAATAAGTGTAAATAAACATAACCATGTATACAAGTGGACAACCTAAAATTAATGACTGTATCCAAAGTATCTTGATAAGAGCAGATTTGTTTATGTCAATTTACTTACTATTTTGCCTAAATAATAACAAATTAATGCATACACAATTTTACTTTAGGGAGACTCCCATTATCAGAATTTAAATATATATATAGTTACATATATATATATTTATATATATAAAACATATATATAGTTTAGGGCAGCCATTTAGATAGCAATTAAGGCCCTACTTGGGACACATGCATCTCCTATAGGAATGACTGGGTACAAATGCCATCTCTTCTCCCAATTCCAGCTTCATGATAATGTACACCCTAGGTGGCATCAAGTTATGGATCAATTGCTTGGATCCCTATAATTCATAAAGAAGACCCAGACTGAGTTCCCAATTGCCAATTTTGGCCTGTCCCACCTCTGGTTACTGCAGGCATTTTGGGAGTGAACCAGTAGATGGTAACTCTTGGCCTATGTCTCCACTTCTCTCTCTCTCTCTCTCTCTCTCTCTCCATCCCTCTGTCTCACCCTCCTTCCTTCCCTCCCTCACTCTCTAATAAGTAAAATAAAGGAAGAAAGGGAATATCATTATATTTTTAGAATTGTATCTACAAACCACATTGAATCTGTTAAAAACTAATTAAATTTTTAAAATATATATATTTCCTATCAATAAAAACACAAAAAATGCACATAAAGATAGGTAAAAATATTTTTAAAAAGAGGAATATTTGTACTTACATTGGAAAGCTTGAAGGCAAACAAATGGTAATTTTTAAGGAGGGAGATTGTGAGTCTTTTGGAAAATTTAGGATTTATTATATTAATATTATATTATTTTAAGAGAAGAAATTTTTTTTAAGTTGTGAAGAATTGCCAAACAGCTAGAAAAGTTCAAGTTTTATTTGACAGAAAGTTAACAGGTCACCACAGAATCAGTGATAGATACAAGACTATGCTCAAATATAGTTTAAGGATTACTAATTCAGGTTAGAGACTAGACTTTATATCACTCACAATGAAGATTCTTCAGTGGGAAGGAAAGGAGCGCTTGAAAGCAGTGGGTAAACCAGTTGCCCTGTGCAGAGCATCAAAGTAACTCCCAGTGATGAGTCTGGTAAGCCAGCCACTACAAAAGTGACAAGTGGAAGACAAAAGTCAGCCTGTGGACCCTGAAGTAGATGTGAGTGTATTTATTTCTGTATGTTCATGTGAGTCTACTACTGATGTAGTAATTTTCCAAAGTCTAAGCATTTCCTAAATGTAAGCTAACTAATCAATGGTTTGTTTATTAGCATAATTTTGGCCAATTTACTGAGCCTGCTACTTGTGTTTGGAACAGACAATTCCATGCTAAATTAATTACAGGTGTAACTGATGAAACAATTCCATGGAATGGCTTATGTACTATAGGTGTTATAGATTTAATCAAGATGTGAATGGTCTCATTTTATACCTAAAGGGTGAGCATTAGCTTTGGAGAAAGAAGCAAATAACAGATTTTTATGACCACTCATCTGGCAAGAATGGACAGATTCTGTAGACACGGGGATCTGGTTTGAATCCATGTCATGAGTAAGTTATTACTGAGAAATTATTTCCTCCTCACAACTGTTCATGGGATAAAATTGTCTTGGTAGAAATAAATGCATACATGTTACCAAATGAATTGAACATAGTAAATACTTGTGTGCAACTGAAAATAAGTAAAATTTGTTAGTAAGCTTAGTTTCTATATTTTGCTAAAACGGTCATTATCAGTAACCCAAACGAAATCTCCAAAAATTAAGTTCTATCTAAAAGTGACTTGACACTGACATTTTCATCCTGAGGGGGCTAATGCTTTCCCAGGTATTTCTGAAGTTTTTGGGATATATTCATAATCTTGAAAGTACTCCGTAATTTTGTAAGTTCCTCTAAATAAACAGAATTGCGTGAATGGAAACAATGCAATCAAGAATCATGACATAGTGTAAGAATTAGAAATCATTAGAGACAGAGTCTAAGGAATTTGAAAGTTAGGTGTTTTTGTAAGCAAGTCACAGTGATTGTCTTTTGCTATGTAAGGACTGTAATTTCTGGCATGTATACTGAGGAACATTTGATTTCAGGGAAGGGAAACCAGAGTGATAATAAGAGCTAGAACAACATTATCATACACTTTGGGAGAAGTGATAAGAAGCAAAACGTATAATCAACATAACTAATGATGTGGGAGCAATGATATACTGTAAACATTTAAGTAAGGAGAATAGGGGTCCTTCAATTTATAATAGAAAAAAAAACAGGTGCTCATGACTATTATGCTTCTAGGTTAAGCTATAACATTAGTTATGACTTAATAAGAACTAAATTTATTTTAGGACATGAACGATGTGTTTTATATTAATGATAACATTATCAGTTAATAAGAACTGAGTTGAACCTATGCTTGATATCTGTCCTCATATACCCCAAGGACATCCCTAAAATAATATGTTAATAGCTTACTTTATTTCCCATCCCTCAACACTAATAGGCCACTTATACCTTATACAATGCTTTTCCGTCAGTAAAGGAGACAGCCTTTCTAAAATGAGCAGCAGGTAGGAGATGTACAATTTGGGACATGCTCAATCGGACTTGCCCCAAATGGTGGAGTTAGAAATGTGCCAGGGGATTCCAGTATAATCTCATCAAGGTGGCATGTACCAATGCCATCTCACTAGTCCAAGTGATCAATTTCAGTTCACAATTGATCACACTGATAGATCTAAGAGTCAAAGGGATCACACAAACAAGACTAGTGTCTACTATTTCAAACTCTTATGCTCCTCTCTGCAGCTAGTATAATCCCTACTGGTCTTTCTTTTATATTGTCCTACCTCCCAGCAGAAAATAGCAAGGTTAACCTAAAATAAATGCAGATTAAGAAATATATACATAAATCTAAATAAAGCTTAACATTCATAATAAACAAGGAACACTAAAGTACATTAAAATATAATTAACATCTCAGATGAATATACTGACATTTCCCTTAGAAAGAATGCTAACATAACTGAGTTCTACAAATACCTACCTTATCAGCATATAAATTTAAAAATAAATAAAGCAGTATTATTGCTCTAGTGTTACTCAAAAACTTTTTAAAATAAACTGACTGGCATAAAATAGCATGCTGTATATAAGCATATATTTTTAAGTTTCAAAATAAACTAACTAAATAAAATTCATCATTAGATTGTGAAAGATTATTTGTGGCAATGAAAGGATGGTATGGTCTGAAGCACTGGAAGGAAATCTATATTTTTTTGCTATGAATTGTTTCATAAATTTTGATCCACATATTAGAAGTCACCTCAAAGTTGTATAAGTAGAAGTTAGAGGTGTATAAGACCCAGGGCTCTTCTAGAAGACTTACCCTGTGGAAATACATGAAAAGATCAACAGCATGTCTAAATATATTTCATACCGTGTCATCTATTTTTACAAAACAAATAAATGTCCATCAAAGTTATTATGGCTATGCATATTCTGTATCTGAATATTCTAAGTTGCAAATACATAAATTTAGAATTTACATCTATGAAGTAATTTTTGGTGAAAAATGGCAAGAGAAAAAATATATGTGTGCTAAATAATTACTTAATATTTTAGTAATTCATATTTTCTTTGAATCTGATACAGAGCCTTGAAAAAATAGCACAAATAAACCATATGAAATATGCTTAGAGAATTTTGGCACTTTTTAAAATTGCCATATTTATGTTTGATTAGTTCTCAAAAATTTATATTAAAAATAACTAATTGTTCTATGGCAGTATTAACAGAAGAGTTTTAATATAGGTGGGCAAATTTTTAGTTTCACTAATGTAGACACAGAATTGACATTTTTAATTAATTTTCATTGTTTGTTGAAGATAATAAAGTGAACCTCCAATATATTCAAGAATGCTAAAATATAAGAACATACTGTATAATTTGGATACCTTCTAAAAATGTGATTTTTTAAGCCACAGGGTATACAGTTGCAGTTGACTTAAAAAGGAACAACAATCCTCCCCCCCCAAAAAAAAAAAAAAAAGATCAGGCATGAGAATTGAGTATTTGGTGGAGTATTTAAGAAGACAGTTGGTTGCCTGGATCCCATATCAATGTCCGAGTGTAATGTCCAGCTCTGGTTCTTGACTCCAGCCTTCTGCTAATAACGAAGACTCTGGGAAGCAGTGGTGATGGCTCAAGTGCATGGGCCACTTCCACCCATGGGTGAGATCTAAGCTGAGGTCTCAGATTCTGACTACACTGACCCAGGCTAGTAGGTTGCAGATATTTGAGGAATTGACCAGTAGATGGGAAATAACATGCACTCTCTCTCTTTCAAATGAAATAGATAATTTTTAGGAAAATATTAATATTGAGAATATTCAAAGAACTCTTATAAATTCCTCCCCCCAAAAACATCTAACAGAAAAATGAATCAGTTGCCAACAATTTATAAAAATGAAGCCTACGGGGTGGGTGCTGAGGTAGCAGGTAAAGTCGCCACCTGCAGTGCCAGAATCCCAAATGGTCACCAGTTCAAGACCCAGCTGCTCCACTTCAGATCTAGCTCTCTGCTATGGCCTGGGAAAACAATAGAAGATGGCCCAAGTCCTTGGGCCCCTGCACCTCCATGGGAGACCAGGAAGAAACTCCTGGCTCCTGGCTTTGGATTGGCATAGCTCCGGCCATTGCGTCCAATTAGGGAGTGACCCAGTGAATGGAAGACCTCTCTCTTTCTCTGCCTCTCTTTCTCTCTGTGAGTAACTCTGAATTTCAAATAAATAAATAAATCTTAAAAAGAAATGAAGCCCACATTGCCAATGACTATGTAAAATGGCATTGTTTCCCCCATCCTCAGTTTCTAAAAAATAAATAAATATGACTATGTCAACTATTACTAGTGATGCGAACCCAAGAAAACTTTTTAAACTGTTCAACCAATGAGATGGAAATTTCACGAATCAGGATAATTTTGCTGTTTTGTTTTTAGCTATATGGCTGAAACTATAACACATGCCTATAACAGGTTAAGTATTTAATACTTATTTATAAAAAATAAAATAAGTGTAAGTAATATGGAAATATTTAGTAAAATTAAAACTATATATATCCTTTATTTTTTAATAATTATTTATTTATTTGGGAGGTAGAGTTACAGAGAAAGAAGGAGAGGCAGAGAGATGTCCCATCCACTGGTTCACTCCCCATGATCATAAAGGCCAAAGCCAGGAGCCAGGTGCTTCATCCAGGCCTCCACTTGAATGCAGGGTCCCAAGGATTTGGGCTTTCTTCCACTGCTTTCCCAGGTACATGAGCAGTGAGCTGGATCAGAAGTGCAGCAGCTAGATCTTAAACCAGCACCCATATGGGATGAGCCCCAGGCTAAGACTTAACTTGTTAGGCTAAAACACCAGCCTGGAAACTACACATTTCAGATCTTAGGGAATTCCTGAGGGGCACACACATCCACATATCCAAGGGGGCAAATCCTATGATGTGCATTCCAACATTATTTCAGCAAAAGAAAATGGAAATAGAATCATAGAATGAAACAGTAAATACAATGTTCCCTAAGGTGGCCAATTTTGTGAGAGAGAAAAATATTAAGAATCAGGAGAAATATAAAATCTTTTGAATTGTATCTGTAGTGTCATCTTCATAAAGAACATTCCTAAAGAATTATGTCAAGATATAAAAGTGTGACTAGGTTTGTTGGTGAACATGTGTTTTTGTTCTATCATTTCCTATAATTTTTCCTGCATTTGAAATATGTCATAATTTTAATTATGAGAAGGAACATTTTATCAAGAAATGGAAGCCCTTATATAGTCCATGATCTTCATTAAAAGATAATTTCTGGGGACCAGTGTTGTGACACAGTAGGTGAAGTTGCCATCTGCAAAGTCCAGGCTATTCCTCTTTCAAGCCAGTTCCCTGCTAATGGCCTAGAAAAGCAGCAGAAGACGGCCCAAGTGTTTGAGCCCCTGCTACCCATGTGGGAGATGCAAAAGAAGCTCCTGGCTCCTGGCTTCAGCCCGGCCCAGCCTTGGCCTTTGTGATTAACTGGGGAGTGAACTAGTGGATGGGAAATGTTTCTCTGTCTCTCCCTTTCTCTGCATAACTCTGACTTTTAAATGAGTAAATAAATAAATAAATATCTTTAAAATTTTCTTGAAGAACTGCTGGGCCAACTTGTATACCACGTTCACACTAGAAAAGACTGTTTTAGCACAAAATTATTTGTTTTTGATAGAAAAGTATTTGAGGTTTTAAAATTCTCATTCATAGTTCTCCATACATTTAAGAGAAAAGATTTTGTTCTTATTCTTGTTTTTCTTCATTTTGTTCTGTGTGATTCTTCTCTACTTTTACATATCATATATTCTTGCCCTTGTTGCTGCATCTTCCAGATACATTTTTTTCTTTTTTTGATAGAAAACTTTATTTAATAAACATAAATTTCTAAAGTACAACTTTTGGATTATAGCAGTTCTCCCCCCCCCCCCATAATCACCTTCCCACCCACAAACCATCCCATGTCCTATTCCCTCTCAAATCCCATTCTTCATTAAGATTCATTTTTAATTATCTTTATATACAGAAGATCAATTTAGTATATATTAACTAAAGATTTAAACAGTTTGCACCCACACAGAAACACCAAGTATAAAGTACTGTTCGAAGATTAGTTTTACCATTAATTCTCATAGTACAACACATTAAGGACGGAGGTCCTACAAGGGAAGTAACTGCACAGTGACTCCTGTTGTTGATTTAACAATTGACACTCTTATTTATAACATCCGTGATCACCGGAGGCTCTTGTCATGAGCTACCAAGGCTATGGAAACTTTTTGAGTTCACAAACGCCAACCTTATTTAGACAAGGCCATAATCAAATGGAATTTCTCTCCTCCCTTCAGAGAAAGGTGCCTCCTTCTTTGATGACCATCAGTTAACTTTTTCTTAATTATACTCCATAAGACAGCAACTAAATTTGTGAATATTGTCACATATTTTTAAATCAGTCCCAGAATAACAATAAATGAGTATTAAGTAAAATGGGTTTAAATCTTATTTTCTTAAGAAGCCATTTACCAGAAATCAAATACTATAAGATCTTTATTTTTTCTAAAAATGTATTTGAAAACCAGAGTTACATAAAGAGAAAAGGAGAGATAGAAACAGAGAGAGAGAAAAAAATCTTCCATCCACCGGTTCACTCCCCAAATGGTCCCAGCCAGGAATGAGCCAGAATGAAGCCAGAAGGAAAGAGTTTAGCCAAGTATCCTAATTGAGTAAAAGGGGCCCAAGCACTTGGACCACCTTCCACTGCATTAGCAGGGAGCTGGTGTCCCATGTGGTGGATTAACTTTCTCTGCCAAATTGCCAGCTCCAACATACTGCAGGATTCTTCCCATGACCTCTAATTTCAACAATAACCTAAATGTCATGAGTGGTAGCTGATCAACAAATATTGCTGATTTTATAAGCGTATGAATAAATGGATAGATATTTAATTAACCAATAAGTTATAATGATTTTACTTTTCTAACACATCAATTCAATTTTATTATATAATAATAAGGTAAAGCAGGAGTTAAATTTATTTTGGCTTTTCTATAAGAATATTAGGTATAACCTTTACTGAGGAGTGGTATGATACTGTGTTTCGGGCCACAGAATACTTGGTTAGAAATTGTCATGGCTATAGTGACAATAGAATTTGCTGCCATGCATCAATAAACTAAATCCATTCTGGGCCTATTTAAAATGTTAGTTTGCTTCCAGAAAGACGTGATGACCTAAAATGTCATCCCTAATGAGATAGACATTATCAGAGACTGCAATTTATCCACTCCTAAAATGTTTACCAAGTCAATTTACCTCTTAACGCTCATATATGTTCATGCTTTGCAGAAAGGAATAAGAATGGCTTCTCATCTCTTACATCTTGCCTCTTGTCTAATCAAAACATTTTCTAATTCAAATTGCATTAAGTGGTGCACATCAGATGAGTTCATCTAGTCACTGAATGAGGAAAGCATCCCACTGAGGAATGAGCAGAGGAATCACTTAAAGCTTTTAACTATCAAGCTGTTTGCAACCTATTTATTTTCCATGACATCAATTATCATTTTCACAAGACTGGTTTCTCAATAGTTTCTTTTCCTGGTGAGGTGGCATAAAGGGGAAAAACCGATCTTCTTTATCAATTAAATAAATCTCAATACCTAAAGCGCACCACATTCTCAAACAACTGTATTACATAAATTTCCATACAAATGTTGTTACAAAACTGTGTACTCTCATCTTCAAAGAAGCAGCTCAAACTTTTGCTTGCTTTATAAATGAAATGCTGGGTAGCAGAGTTGTATAGCTATATATGGACTAAGATAGGCACCACCTTAAAGTGTAATAATTCACCATCTGTTTTGTTCATTTTTGTCCATTAGATGAATAGAGAACAAAATCCTCAAAATGTGAAACGTGCCAGGGGATTCCAATAAAATTCCATCAAGGTGGCATGTACCAATGCCATCTCACTAGTCCAAGTGATCAATTTCAGTTCACAATTGATCACACTGATAAGTCTTAGAGTCAAAGGGATCATACAAACAAGACTAGTGTCTGCTAATATTGACTGATAGAATCAAAAAGGGAGAGAATGATCCAACATGGGAAGCAGGATACACAGCAGACTCATAGAATGGCAGATGTCCTAAATAGCACTCTGGCCTCAGAATCAGCCCTTAAGGCAGTCGGATATGGCTGAAGAGCCCATGAGAGTATTTTAGGCATGGCAAGCCAAGACACTCTGGGGAAAAACAAAAGACCTAAATGAAAGATCTCTGCGAGTGAGATCCCAGTGGAAAGAACGGGGCCATCAAAGAAGGAGGTACCTTTCTCTGAAAGGAGGAGAGAACTTCCACTTTGACTATGACCCTGTTGGAATAAGATCGAAGTCAGCAAACTCAAAAGGCTTCCATAGCCTTGGCAACTCATGACTAGAACCTAGGGAGATTACTGACACCATAAACAAGAGTGTCAAATTGTTAAGTCAACAACAGGTGTCACTGTGTACTTACTCCCCATGTAGGATCTCTGTCCTTAATCTGTTGTCCAATGTGAAGTAATGCTATAACTAGTACTGAAACAGTATTTTACACTTTGTGTTTCTGTGTGGGTGCAAACTGATGAAATCTTTACTTAATATATACTAAATCGATCTTCTGTATATAAAGATAATTGAAAATGAATCTCAATGTGAACGGAATGGGAGAGGGAGTGGGAGATGGGAGGGGTATGAGTGGGAGGGAAATTATGGGGGAGGAAAGCCATTGTAACCCATAAACTGTACTTTGGAAATTTATATTTAAAAAAAGATAAAAAATAAAAAATATAGAGAAAAAAATGTGATTCTGTTTAATTCCTTGAAATTGAACCATTTACTGGTATATATTTTTAAATGTAGTTGTTTGAAATAACACTATAAAATGGTAGAAGATAATTGACTATTTCTTAAAATGTATTAAAAACAGGAGCTACATTAAATAAAAATTCAATTTTAAATTGGAATCTGAACTTCAGAAACATTGCACCAGTGTTTCTCCATGTATTCAAATCCAGCTCCACATAAATGTACTAACAGCTTCTCAATTTTATTTAAAATATAATAAATATCATTTTGATTCTGACTAAATTTTCATCTTTTTTATGGTAAGTCAACTCGTGTTTGACCAGGAACCATAGTAGCAGTATCAGGATTCTTGTTTTTGTATGTAATCAGACCTGAAAGATTACCATTCTCTCTCAAGAATGTGGAGTTTTGAGGGTGAAACTGAAAGATAGCCACTGCTACTGGACTATGTATCTCAACTTTTATTCCTAGTTCTTTTGCCCAGAGATACAAGAATTCAAAGCAGAGTCTCAAATTGAAGGCCCAAGGAAAAGCACAATTTATTTACAAGTGATAGAATGAGCATTTATTAATGCAAGACTGTGAACAACCATACCTGGACAATTAACTCTAGGGAGAGAACCAGAGTCTTGCCTATGAAGAGAGAGCATGGGAGGAGACCAGAGATCATACCCCGTAATGGAGTGCTTGCTATCAATACCTGCCTCTTGCCCCTGAACTGAACTTCCTCCCAATGAAAATTCTGAGTTGCAATGGCACATGTAATTGGGTTCTTGCCGTCACAGGAGAGATTAGATTGCATTGCTATCTACTGACTTCAGCCTGGTGCAGGCTTGGCCATTGTTGGTATTTAAGGAGTGAATCAGTGGATGAATGCTCTCTCTCTTTCTCTCTTTCTCTCTCCACTCTGGCTGCCTTCCGAATAAATAAATATATAAGTGGGAATATATGTTGCATAACTTTTTTAAGTGTGAACTCTGTTGGCATTAAGGACATTTACATGGTTGAATGGCCATCATATAATTCACTAATATTTTCTATTTCCACAATGTTTTTATCCTTCCAAATTAAAATCATTTATATTAAATAATAAATTACTCTTCCCCATACATTAACCCCTTGTGACTACTGTTTTGTTTTCTGTATTTGTTAATTTTATCAGTTTTGGCACCATATGCCCATAGAATCAAAAATCTGATACAGTTTTATCTGGTTTATTTTACTTAGCTTAATGTCTTCAATATTCATTCTTTTTTTTTTAACAGGCAGAGTGGACAGTGAGAGAGAGAGAGAGATAGAGAGAGAAACAGAGAGAAAGGTCTTCTTTTGCCGTTGGTTCACCCTCCAATGGCTGCCGTGGCCGGCGCATCACGCTGATCCGAAGGCAGGAGCCAGGTGCTTCTCCTGGTCTCCCATGGGGTGCAGGACCCTAGCACTTGGGCCATCCTCCACTGCACTCCCAGGCCACAGCAGAGAGCTGGCCTGGAAGAGGGGCAACCTGGACAGAATTTGGCACCCCGACGGGGACTAGAACCCAGTGTGCTGGCGCCGCAAGGTAGAGGAATAGCCTATTGAGCCGCAGCGCCGGCCTTCAATATTCATTCTTGTACAATGTACAATTCCATTCCTTTTTAAGTTGAATATTTCATATATATACACATATATATATATACACACACACACACCCCTTTCCTTTTTAATCTTTTGATGGATATTTCTCTTCTTTGCAAATTTTGTCTATCGTTAGTAATACTTCTATGGACCTTTATGCGCAAATATCAGTTTGAATCACTGCTTTCAGTTTTGGGGTTTATATACTCAGCAGTGAGTTGCCAGGTTACATGTCTATGTCTAATTTTTTTTAAGGAACAGCCCTACAGCTTTGCACAATGAAATCTCATCAGCAGCACACAAGACTTGTTATTCCTTAATATCCTCAAAAATAATTGTTATCCTCTGTTTTTGTATTTCTTTCATAATAAACATCCATTGGGTTATGAGTGGAATCTGATTATAGTTTTGGTTTATATCTCTTTAAAGATAAGTAGTGCTAAGTACTTTAAATATGCTTATTAGTCATTAGTGTATAATCTTTGGAGCCATTTCTATATGCATTTTGCTCATTTTTTATCTTTATTTTAAAACTGTTATTAGTTTGAGAGGGAGAGAGACAGATGTCCAAAGAGCTCCCATCTGCTGATATACTTTCAAAATGCCTGCAATAGCCAAGGCTTGTCCAAGGTCAGAAGGGAGAGCCATGAACTCATTCTATGGCTCTGACATGAGTGACTGGAGCTTCTTACCTGAGCCATCAATGCTGCATCCAGAGTCTGCGTTAGCAGGAAGCTGGATTCAGAAATCAGAAGTAGGTATCAGACTCAGACCCTCCACTCAGATACTGCAACGCTGAATGCAGACACCCTAACCAACATTTTAATTGGTAGATTAAATGATCAGTCTCATCATGTGCATTTTATGAAAATAAAAATGTTTAAAAAATTACCTGGGCCGAAATACTCTCTTTCCAAGTTTCCTGAATTAAAAAATCTGATCACTTCTCAAGTCCCCTCTCTTAATAACCTGTCTACATTTCTTAAGCTTGCAAAAATCATTTGACAAATTCTATGCTCCATTTGTAACATACACATAAGTGATTTTAAAGAGAACCATAGGATCATGAAGAAATAGGTGCATTCTTTCAACTTTTTCAAATTCTGACATTTTCCCCTACAAAGCTAAAAATTGTCTGTAACGATTGTTCTCCTTAAACTACTACAGGAAAAATAAAACACAAGTCTTAGACAGCTGCATAAACATCTTGAGAATTAAAAAAGAAGCATATTTTAAGAAGTTTATAATTGGGGCCAGTGCTGTGGCACAACAGGTAAAGCCGCCGCCTGCAGTACTGGCACCCCATATAGGTGCAGGCTCCACTTCCAATCCAACTCTTTTGCTATGGCCTGGGAAAGCAGTAGAAGATAGTCCAAGTCCTTGGGCCCCTGCACCCACGTGGGAGACCCTGAAGAAGATCCTGGCTCCTGGCTTCGGACCAGATCAGCTCCGACTATTTCAGCCATCTGGGAAGTGAACCAATGTATGGAAGATCTCTCTCTCTCTCTCTTTCTCTCTTTCTCTCTCTCTCTGCCTCTACCTCTCTGGAACTCTTTTAAATAAATGAAAGATCTTTTTTAAAAAGTAGTTTGATCTTTGCAAAATTGCAAAGAGAATAAAATACCTTTACAATGTGTCACTATTGTATAAAATTTGCTCAAATACAAGAAAATATGCCACTGTTTCACGATTTTGCTGAGTGATTACAAAATAAAACTCCAGAGAATAAGCCATATGAAATCACATAGTCTTATTAAGCAATGCTCCAAGGAAGAATGAAGTCAGTTGTAACAAAGGATGTTGAACTTAGCTTATACTAGTTTCACATTGTCGATATACATGCATATAAATAAATATTTGAATAAGTAACAAAGGTTAAAAAGTCAAATTCATACTACTTTAAAATAAGAATTGATAGAAAATTAATATGTGATTTCATAGAGGTAGGATAATAACCAACATGTGGAATAAGAAAGGCCCAAAAATTATATGATTTTGATTCATAGAATAGCATGACACATTATGCTCAATTCTCCAGTTTTTTTAAACTTTTATTTCATAAATATAAATTTCCAAAGTGCAACTTTTGAATTATAGTGGCTTTTCCCCCCATAACCTCCCTCCCACCAACAACCATCCCATCTCCCACTCCCTCTCCCATCCCATTCTCCATCAAGAATCATTTTCAATTATCTTTGTATACAGAAGATCAAATTAGTATTTACTAAATAAAGATTTCAACATACTGCACCCACAAAGACACACAAAGTATAGAGTACTGTTTGGGTATTAGTTTTACCGTTAATTCTGCAATAGTACAACACATTAAGGACAGAGATCCTACATGGGGAGCAGGTGCACAGTGACTCCCGTTGTTGATTTAACAATTGACACTCTTATTTATGACGTCAGTAATCACTTGAGGCTCTTGTCATGAGCTGCTAAGGCTGTGGAAGCCTCTTGAGTTCACCAACTCTGATCTTATTTAGACAGGCCATAGTGGAAATTCTCTCCTCCCTTCAGTGAAAGGTACTGCTTTCTTTGATGGCCCATTCTTTCCACTGGGATCTCACTCACAGAGATCTTTCATTTAGGTGTTGTTGTTGTTTGTTTGTTTTTTGTTTTTTGTTTTTGCCAGAGTGTCTTGGCTTTCCATGCCTGCAAAACTCTCATGGGCTTTTTAGGCAGATTCGAATGTCTTAAGGGCTAATTCTGGGGCCAGAATGCAGTTTAGGGCATTTGCCATTCTATGAGTCTGCTGTGTATCCTGCTTCCCATGTAGGATTATTCTCTCCTTTTTAATCTATCAATTATTATTTGCAGACACGGGTCTTATTATGTAATCCCTTTGACACTTAATCCTACCTTTTTGATCAGTTATGAACTTAAACTGATCACTTTAACAAGTAAGATGGCATTGGTACATGCCACCTTGATGAGACTGAATTGGAATCCCCTGGCACATTTCTAGCTCTACCATTAGGGGTGCTGTCTGCACCTCAATGTTTATTGCAGCTCAATTCACA
The DNA here is from genome assembly GCF_964237555.1 of Oryctolagus cuniculus. Lineage (NCBI taxonomy): Eukaryota > Metazoa > Chordata > Mammalia > Lagomorpha > Leporidae > Oryctolagus > Oryctolagus cuniculus. The sequence continues at coordinate 27,235,202 of NC_091433.1, forward strand.
ATAGCTAAGACATGGAATCAACCTAAATGCCCACCAACAGAAAACTGGATAAAGAAATTATGGGATATGTACTCTACAGAATACTATACAGCTGTAAAAAAAATGAAATCCAGTCATTTGCAACAAAATGGAAGAATGCTGAAAACATCATGCTGAGTGAAATGAGCCAGTCCCAAAGGGACAAATATAATATGTTTCCCTGTTCGGTAACAACTAACTGAGCACCTAAAAGGAAACCTGTTGAAGTCAAATGGACACTATGAGAAACAATATCTTGATAAGCCCTTGGCTTGACTGTTGAGGAACAACTTACTATTTTATTCCTTTTAGTATTTTTTTGTTCTACTTAATATCATTGGTTGGACTCTTTAATTAACATTCAATTATTCTTAGTCATGTAAATTTAACTGAAAAGGGATCCCTGTCAAATATAAGAGTTGAGATAAGAGAGGGAAGCCATGTACAGTTCAGCACATGCTCACTCGGACTTACCCCTAATGGTAGAGCTAGAAATGTGCCAAGGTATTCCAATTCAATTCTCCAGTTTTATCTAATTCCATGTGATGTATTTACTTTATTTCACTAGACTTCTTTCAGTGCATTTAACACACTCTTTCTCTACTGTGGTTCATAGCAATGAATCTAGAATTTTCATGTCATATAGCTCTTACAGATAAAAATATAATAAAAACTTGCTAAATAATTTCCTAAATATGAAATATATTAATTTTTATTATATCCAATTTTAGGATATTATAGTTGTGTGCTGTATGATTTAATTGATAAATCAATGTCAGCTGGATATTCAGGCAGCGAGATTGTTTGTTCTTCAGGTAATTGGCCTACTTTGGTTTTAGTGTGTTGAAATATTTTATTGTTGTTTTTCCCATAAAATATAAGCCTTATTTATAGAGGAAGAATTTTATACTAGTTAACTAAAGTATATAATTATCCTAAAATCTTGGATTCTAATTTTATTGCACAACATGAATTTATATAGTCAAAGACAAGACAATATGCAAGTATTATGATGGGGAGCGTGATTGGAAGTGGGGCAGCTGGACTTTGAACCAGTGCTCATATGTGATGTTCCCATTGCAGGTGGTAGCTTAACCCACTGACCCAGAACACCAGACTCTAGATATCTTTTTTAAATAAAGTGGAAATCTTGATGTATTTGTTTACAAAAAAAAACCACTTTGAATGCATTTATTATGGATTCAAAAATGTTTTTTGGCTAAGTTAAAATTAATTTGTGAGTTTTGATAATGACTGGAGAAGATAGGTTACATCTGCAGGCCAATCCATCTACTAACCTTTAAAAAGAGCAGTGAATATTAAAAATAAATCTGCAGTTTTTATTCAGGATTGAGGTAAATTTTGTAAATTTACTATGAATAGAATTCTCAGATAATTTTTAAGCAACCCCGGGGAAGAAATGGACAGGAACTGTAAATTTGTCCATTTTTAAATTTGAGTTGATGTTAAGCAAACATAAAAAAATGGCAGGATATTGCTTTGCTTTTAATTAGAAATAGGCAAAATATTCTTTATAATATAGACAATGAAAGAAAACATATTTCATAATAATGCTATTAAATGAAGATCATGGGAAATTTTCAATGTCTTTGACTAAAGAATCTTGATTAATTGACAATTAATTACTATATTTCACAAGTAGCATGATAATTTTACAAAATGATTTTAATATTTAAGATAATATTCTATAGTTAAGGATAACAATTTCATTCATATTGTGAAATTTTATTTCTTCTAGGAAATTTCAGAAAACACTTATCTTTGTAAAATTAAAAGGAACAATTTAGTACTTAATAACAAGTTAATAAAATATATGATATGACTTTAAAGACTACTCTACAATACCACTTTTCCCCCAGGCCTTAAGGATTATACAGCATTATATTTTAGTTCATTCATTCTTGCTCAAATCATATACACTTTTGATTAATTTTGCAATATTTACATTTAAAGACATATTTTTACTGTAGTTATTTTATTGTTTTCTTTTTATATTTATTGTCTATATATCCTTGTACATTTTATTACTCTACTTAATTATACTCTTCCTGATTCCCCAGGTGGCTGCAGGGGCTCAAGGACTTGGGGCACCCTCCACCGCTTTCCTTAGCACATTAGCAAGGAGCTGGATTGAAAGTGGAGCAGCTGGGACAGGAATCAGCAACTATATGGGGTGCCAGTGTCACAGGCAGAGACTTTATGTGCTGTGCTACAACACCGACCATGCTTTCCTGATTTTTGTGAACATCTTATTTTCATTCTAAATATTGTGTTTTCCTTGGAAGTTTATTTTAGAAATTCGATATTACCTTCTGTTGAATTGGGTTCTATTGAGTTAACATCAAAGCTCTTTCATACAAAATTTCTAATTCCTATTTTTTGTTGTTGTTTGTGTTTAACTTGTTGACGTCACATAGAGTCAATCTGACTTCAAAACTGCAGTAAAAGAAATCTGTGAATATAAGTTTTCATTGCATTTTAAAGTTATTTCTATTTATTACTATTGCTTGTATTTGACCTTCCAAGCAGCAGAAAGTTTCAAATAAACTAATTTTCCACATGATGCCTAAGGTTGTGTTCTGTATTCTCATTTACATTTGTGGTTCTGACTTACATTGTGAGGTGCTCCTTTGATGCCCCATTGTGTCTGTCCTTAGCCCAAGCCTTTGACCCATTTACCCTATCTTAAAGGAAACTCAAGCTCACAGTTTGAGAGACCACAGGTGAAATCTGGCTAGGGAAATATTGTTCTTCCCTGACATCCCTCTCCACACAGCTTCCTGGACTGAAAAAATCTGACATTCTAATCAGATGATTCAAAGGTGATATAGTTTGCAGTTTATACAGAACTATCAGTTATTTCAGCATAGAGGACAGTCGAGAAATGCTGCCCCAGTATTTGTTTTATGACTGACAATGATTAAAATGACTAATGAGTACTCCATTATTCTTCACCTGCTACTTTCTTTATTAATTTTAGGAAGTATTTAAGAGTTATTATTTATGAGTGCAATCAAATCTATAATCAAACATTGAAATATTGTATTCACCAAAGTATTCTCCAAATATGAAGCCATTCTTATGTCTACAAAGACAAAGGAATGCAGTAGTTTATTACAGATTCACTGTAAACCTATTTACTATATTAAAATGTACAAACATCTAGCTTTGGAATCTGGCATCTAGTCTTAAAGTTAATCATTAAAAATAACTAAATCTGTAATTCCTTCATATATATTTTAAACTTAAATCCAAATAATTTATAAAATTCCTAGATATTTATAATTTTATAGGAAATTTTAATTTCCAAGAGATTAATAAAAAGAAAAAAAGTTGACTTGAATAAAGTTCCCTGTCATTCACCATGAAATAAGTGATAGAAGTTAAGACAGAAAGTCATGAATCTTGCCATCTCTCATTCTATAGTAAAGTAATGGTACTTTTAAAAATTGGATATATTAGACATTATTTTAATTTTTAATATTTTAGATTTTAATGATGTATATCACATGTTGTGGGCAATATGTAGTGATATAGATGCTGACAATTGGAGAATTTTTCTTTAAGAAAATTTTTATTTTCCCCGTCTGAGTGAGTGGCAATGTCCACAAACAGCTGGGATTTTATGTGTTCAGTCTCATGCTTCACATACTTCTTTGTAACTGAAACATGTGATCTGTATACTTAATTACTGGATTAAACTCAACTTTGCCTACACATACAAATACCTGAAGTATAAATTTCATTTTGACACAGAATGGGAATTTTTTATCTGAGATGCTTAAAAAGTAGGACTACTTTGTCAGGATCCCATGTGACTTATCATAAAAGCTGTGCTTCTCCAAGAACGTTTTCTTAGAAGCCTTTGACTTCTAGTAAGTTGAGTGGCTCAGGGATTTATTACCCTGATAATAATGTCAGAACAATTTCTAATATTCACTTAGAGTGAAAGCTATTCAGAAAAGATGCTTGCTGGAACTTGAACATTATGACTTTTCCTAATGCACTCCCACACGTTCTACCCACTCACTGTCTATGCACTATTCAGAGATGAATTAAAACTATAGACAAGAGTTCACATTTGTAATTCCAGTGTTATTCACTGTTTATATTATCCCCAAAACAACGATCAAACATTACCTGAAGGTCAAGGAACAATGAGTTAGAAAACAAGCAAACAGGCACACATGAAACTAGCAATTAAGGTTAGCAGCACATGATAAGTAGCAAAATTTCTTCCTAGTAATGGAGTCTCTACTACAGCTGAATGTGAAAATCAAAGGCGATGGTGACAGAAATTAATTTTCTTCATAGCATGAGCATTTATAGCAGACATTGCACCAGCCAAGTTCAGAGTTGCAAAGACTGAAAACACGGAAGACTTATTAAAGCCATCAAGTTCATCTCATGCTGAGTGAAAGCTTGTTTAGAGCAAGGTATGATGGATGGCTCTTATTCATAGCCTTCTCTTGTTTAAATATTTTGAGTAGCAAGGTATTTGCTCTTCCTCATTTCACTTCAGTATAATCCCAAACATATTTCTTTCATCACAAACACGCTTCTTGTGTGTATTCAGAAATCTGCAAAGAGTTAATCTTCTTTAAACATGGTCAATTCTCTTTATGCAAATTTGTTAGCATTTTTCACTCTCAAAATGACCTCTGTATATCCTACGTCATAGGTCATTACAAAGTCCATAATTTTCATGAAACATTTCCCAATCCTTCCAATTCTTATTGAATTATAAAATGTTTAACTTTTGGTTTTGGACTGATTTTAGACCAACAAAAGCGTTGGGAAAATAGTAATCTACCTTATAGTATTCTCATACTTGTTAAAAGAAGGTATCTTAAATAATAATAGCAAAAATGTCAGAAATAGGAAATTGATTTTGGTTCAATATTGTTAATGAAACAAAAACTATATCAAATGCCACAAAATTTTATCCATTATTATTCTTGTGCTCAGTACATGTCGCTAAATATCTGATATTGGATTTCATAGAACAAGATGTATGTAGAGATATTTACTTGGGTATCAAATACATACAGAGTATTTAAAACCATGGCTTTTGCAGGAGATCACCAAGGAAATGAGTGCAAATAAAAATATACTATCAAAATGATGAACTCTGCAGGCATTTTGTCATTTAAAATTTACCAAAGAAAATGAAAAGAGCTATATAGTGAGAGCTGAGGTAAACCAAGTACTTAAGCTGTCACTGAGACCAAATTTATATACAAATTTCTTATACAGATATTAATGAAACAATGTCAAGGAATATGGCAGAGCTCTATAACCATTAGTAAGAAGTGACTCTCAGGAGTATTTACTTTATTACTGTTAGAGTAGGGTTGATGAGGAAAAAGGAGCAATGTGTTCATTTAAGTCATTAAGAAAAAAAAATTAATAGATGCAAGAAAACTGCTGAGTAAAATTAGTTTCCCTTGAGCTTTATAGTTTATAGTTCAAAGAAACATCATTTAATGTGGTTTGATGTTTAATACTTAAATTCTGATTATGTCTTTAGAGTCGGAGTAGTCAGTCGGCACGACTGTGATGTTTCTCCTGGAGAGGAAGAAGGTTGGATTTAATCACAGAAGAGTTTTGCCTGGAATCTTCAAGTGAACGAGGCAAGAGAGCCGAAAGAATAAGCAACGGAATGATGATAAAAAGGATCACAGAATCTAAGATACGGAGAAGAGAGATAAATGATGTAAGTGACAAGGAAAAGATTGTAGGGGCAGACTGATGGCTGCATTGGGATTAAAAGAAAGTAAACAAAAGAAATGTAGGGGAAATTTTTGAGTCAGGGATCAGACAGAATTCAGTAGACACACAGGGACTGTCATCATGTGATGAACGTCTTATAATCAGGTGTGACCAGTAAAGGGGACTTAGAGGAAAGGAGCATAGGAAGGAGAAAATATTGGAAGTTTGCTCTAATAACTTTCTAGTAATTATGATTTATGATAGGAGAAACAGAACACGCAGCAGTGCCTCCCAGGCTGAAATTGCCGCGGTGAAGGAGAATGGATCAGGGGAATGTGGGTGATCCTATGATTTTCAAAGAGCTGGAGTGTTATAAAACAGAGAAGGTTGTCCGCAAGTAGCAGAGAAGTGTGAGAAAGACCTCTGCTCCATCTGCCTGCACAGTTATGTTTGAAAGGCACCACAACCTCGGGTTCAGGCCTGAAAGGAAAGCTATTTTTTAGCACACAGTAACAGTATTGTTTATAACAAGATGGTGAAGGAAAGCGACCAATAAGGAACTTTGCTGATGAGAGAGTAAGATTGGATTTCACAAAGATTCATGATTGTCCAGAGGAGTGAGATTGGATCAGATGAGTGGATTTACAGACTTATTGCAGGATGAGAGCCTTGTTGATGAGGGATAACATTTAGGAAAGTAATTAATTTCAGCAGCTTTGGGCAGTTCGCTATGTTATATTCTTTCCCAGCTAGCCCTGGAGCACAGTCCTTTTAGGTACACAGGAGCTTAGCCTCACAAAGACACACAAACAGACACATACACAGACACAGAGAGAAAAGACCTGGCATGTAAATCACACAGGCCACTCTTGAGAAAGCTACATCTAAACCAACGAAAATGTCAAATGCATCATAAATGCCAAAATGTTTCAATAAAGAAAGAGAATTAATTTATGCAAGCATTAGGAGTTTTGCTTTTGTTTTCATTTTTATTAATGATCTTATCATGAAGGAAGATAAATTATTATCTAAATCAACTGAGTTCCTTCCCTGGGATTATAATCAAGAGTAGTTGAAAATACCACCAAAACCTTCTAGATATATGAAACTTTATAAGTTATAATGTTATTAAATTTACTAAGTATTATCATGGCCACAAAGAGAAATAGCTGTAGTTTAAATAAATGAAGGACTGCCATCATAAATAGTTTATGTGCAACCAAATTCTCAATTAATGTGTGGGCTAATTAGCCTTTATTAGTGGAGGGTTAAATATTGTATGATAATTAAATATAATATTAATGATAGACAACATAAATCTTTCATTGATATTAAGCCCTATACTCCTTACAGAATAGTATTGTACAATTTAATAATAGGAATGATAGTCAAATATCCTCCCTTCACAACATTAGTTGGTTGCGCTATAATGCTTGTTTGGAAAATGAACATTTGTTTCAAAGTGTTAGATATTGTAGAGAACTGTGAGTAAAATGAGGTATTTGTATTTGCTTATGTGCAAATTCCTTGAGAAATAGTTAAGTGAATATAGAAAAATGATGTGCAGATGAATTGAGACACGTAGAGATTACCCAAAAAGCTACAACCGCATACTTGTTCAGTTACTTGTGTTCTTGTTGCAATATAGAGTTTCCCATTCTTATTGTGGTCTGAATGTCTGTCATAACCCACTCCAACTCACATATTGAAATCTTAAGCTCCAAAATGATGATATTAGAGAGTAGGATCCATGGGCTGCTGCTAATAGGATTATTTCCTTATTAAAAAAAAAAAAAAAGACCTTCATCCTCTTCATCATATGAGGATACAAGAAAGTTCTCTGTATGATCCAAGAGATGGTTTTCAAGACACCAGATCTGCTGATACCTTGATTATACATTTCCCAGTTTCCGGACCAGTGAGAAATATTTTTCTGTGGTTTATAATCTATTGAATTTGTGGATTTTTGATATGGCAATCTGCAGAATTGTACGCCTAAACCCCAAACAGCTCTATCTCAAATAACATAACCCCTCTATCACACACAAAATGTGCTCACTTTGACTCACAGCTATGAAAGTTCACTTTAGATCTGTTTCCAAGTAAAAATGCTATTGCTTTATATTTTCCTGAGTTTCTTATCTAAAAAAATTGATGTTTTATTCATTACACTTATTTTCCTTTTCATTATGTTACAAATAAACATATCCTTAAAATTACTATTATCTGAAAGGCAGAGACAGAAAAGGACACAGAAATATGCATTTGAGTTACACATATTATATATAAATATCACAGAAGGACAGAGTGCTTCCTTCTGATAGTTCACTTCTCAAATGCCTAAAGTGGCTGAGGTTTGGGCTGGGTGAAGCCGGGAGCTGGTAGCTCAATCCAGGTTTCTCACATGGGTGGCAGGGGTTCAACTACTTGCATTACTTAACTGCCTACCAAGGTCTGCTTTAGCAGGAAACTGGAGTCAGAAGTAGAATCACGAATCAAATGCTTGTACTCTGACGGTGGATGTGAGTAACTTACCTACTAGGAAAGATGCTTGCCTCACTAATGAAGTTTATGAATGCCCCATTCCTTTACATACATCCTGTAGCTTGTGTTTCATGATCTTTACAACTTGTGGTGCCTTTTAGGAAGAACAGATGGTGTCTGTTTTACAGTGGTTTGACCCAATGGATTTTTTAATTTATGACCATTCAACAGTGTATCCATGGAATAATTTTCTTTTTCATATTTTTGTGTTTTCAATATTATGGTCTTTAATAAATGATATGAGATATTTAGTATTTTATTATAAAAAGGGATTTGTGATAGATGATTTTATCCAACTAGATGCTAACATAAGTGTTATGATCTCATTAAAGATATGCTATACCAAATCAGGGTATTTCTTTCTTTTTAGGATTTTATTTATTTATTTAAGAGGTAAAGTTACAGACAGTGAGAGGGAGAGACAGAGAAAGGTCTTCCATCCACTGGTTCACTCCCCAAAAGCCACAACAGTTGGATTAGGGCAGAACAATTACCAGGAGCCAGAAGTTTCTTCCAAGCCTCTCAGGAGAGTGCAGGGTCCTAAACGCTTGGGCCATTTTCCACTGCTTTCTCAGGCCAAGGCAATGAGCTGAATAAGATGAGGAGCAGCCGGGAATAGAACCAGCGCCCACATGGGATGTTGGCATTGCAGGTGGAGGATTAACCAACTGTGCCAAATCACTGGCCCCCCCAAACTAGGATATTTCATAGATTAAATGTATGAAATGTAGTTTCAACTTATAACATTTTCAATTTGTAATGGGTTTATAAAGAGGTAACACCATAATAACTTGAGAGAAATCTACTTACTAGAGATTGTCACTTCTCATTCTCCTTTCAGTGAGTTTCTCAGGATTATATAACTTACTTTGGCTAATGGATTATGCACAGAAGTAACATGTAATTTCTGGGACAAAATATAGAAATACAGGTGTACAACTTTCCAGCTGTCTCTTGTCTTGCAACATGGAGATGGAGTATCTCAGAAAATGCAGCTGAAGTGGGCACTATCTTTGTCAACTAGATCATTATGTCTGTGAATTAAAGACACTTCATTGCGAAAAGCTTTAGGAACAGTATAATACTTTGCAAAAAAGAAAAAAAAATAAGCATTTATAATGTTGAACAAGTAACATTTTGAGAACCTTATTTGACAATAACTTACAGTATTGTGGTTCATATAGAAGTAAAGAAGTTTGCAAGCACTTGAGATATAATGTGTTTCACATGTATCTACATTTGGAATGCAACAAAGGGGGAGTGTGTGTGTGTGTGTGTGTGTGTGGATTTGCTTTGAATTCATGTTTCTCTGTAGTTTTTATTACAGTAAATAATGTGTCTCTCACTCCCTCTCTACCCACTTCCACCAAGCCCTGTATATCCATTTGCCATATAACCAATGCTAATATTCTTTAATGCTTTTTTTTTTTTTGACAGGCAGAGTTAGACAGTGAGAGAGAGAGACAGAGAGAAAGGTCTTCCTTTTTCCGTTGGTTCACCCCCCAAATGGCCACCACGGCCTGCGCGCTACAGCCCTTGCGTTGTGCCGATCCGAAGCCAGGAGCCAGGTGCTTCCTCCTGGTCTCCCATGCGGGTGCAGGGCCCAAGGACTTAGGCCATCCTGCACTGCTTTCCCGGGACACAGCATAGAGCTGGACTGGAAGATGAGCAACCGGGTCAGAACCAGCACCCCAACTGGGACTAGAACCCCGGGTACCGGCACCGCAGGTGGAGGATTAGCCAAGTGAGCTGTGGTGCCGGCCTTTCATGCTTTAAGATGTCTCTGACTTTCCTGGCTTCATTGCTCTTGACTGCAAATACCACAAATGGGAGCCACTTCGGTTTTCTTGGCATTTTGGTTACTTAACCTCAGAAACTACTATGGGTTATAATTGTCCTACATATAAGAGGCGTTTTATTATCCCTTTTGGATAAAAGCAGTTAGCTAAACAAACGGCTCTAGACAGAATTCTCAAAATATCTAAAGAGTCTCAGGAGGCTGTAGTTTTTGCAGAAACACTGGAAAATGCAGAAAAGCTTTATTTCACCATTGCTATCCATGAAGTGATAAGTGTTCACTTAAACTATCATCACAATTAATTTTAGGAGAGAAACTGAATTTTATAATGCTCTGAAAAAGTGCACAATGTTCTTATAAAATGAGAATTTATCATTTTGTGTCTAGGTTGAAACAAATATTATTAAGATGTTTTTAAATTTTTTAAGGAAACATCTGTTTTATGACATAATATTAACTAATACTGTTCAAACACAAAGTTGGGCTTTATGCACTGTATTATATTATCTCATTGATTCCCACAACTCAAAGTGTTTAGTGCTTTTAACAGCCCCATTTAAAATATGATAAAAATAAGGTACAGAAAAGCCAAGATATTTACCCAAGGTCACACACTTAGAAATACAGGTAGTTATAATTTTATAATAAGTCCAAATATAAGACTCCACTCTCTTGATTTATCTTTATTCATCTCAACTAAAGAGTTAGGCTGAACTATTGCCTCTGTATCCTGGTCCATCCAATCAAAGAGTTTTAATTGAAATAGAAGAAGGAAATTTTTTCAGTTAAATTTAACATTAACTTTGAAAGTACAAGTGAAAGTAATTGTATATAAGTAATTGTATAATATTTGTGCTAACATACTTCATACTCAATGGGTCAAAGAGCAAACTGGATATAGTTGAGCTACAATTGCACTGTACATGTTAAGTCAGGAATAGATGAAGAGAAAATTGTTGTAGGTTGGATATAGTTGTCCCTCCAAGGTAATATTAAGAGATGATATTAAGAGATGCAGTTCTTCAGGAAATAATTTGTGACGTTTTTGCTTTCATTAATGGAATAATGTTCATATAGAAAAATACTGAAAGGAGCTCCCTAGGGCTTTTTACCCTCTCCCCTTCATCATATGAGGACATGGCTTTGACTTCTTTCGTCATAATACAGCAATACATGCCATCTGAGAAGCAAAAACAGCCCTTAACAAACGTCAAATCTGCTGTCACCTACGTATTGGATTTCTCAGTCTCCACAATGTGAGAAGTAAATTCTCTTTGTCTATAAATTACCCAGTCTGTGATACTTTGTTCCAGCAGCACCAACTGACTAAGAAAAATGGAAAGGAAAGGAAAGGTGCTATAGAGGATAAATATAAATGTGCTAGCACACTCATATATGAAGAAATGAGCACTCACTAAGGTATGTTTGAGTTCATATTAAAGCAATATATGACATGCTGATTAGTGTCGTAATAAAGAATACACAGCTAAACAATATAATCAAATTTTCAAATATTGAAGACAAGTAATAAAACCTCAAACCTAGCAAAGAATAAAAGCTATAAATGGATAAGAGTTATGCAAATATTGAAAAGGACAAGAGAGTCTTATTTCCAAAATGTTAGAAAAATAACAGTAAGTCTGGAATTTTATATTCTGTAAAATTATACTTGAAATATCAGGACCATATATCAAAGGTAATATTAACCTTTGAAATGAAACTTAATAATGTTTTTGAAAATATAATTGAAGGCAAATATCCTAACAGAAGGCTATTTTAGGAGACCATTAAATGATACTCATGAGGCATATTAAATTCAATGATGTCTGTGTTTATATAAATATAGAGTTTATGTAATAATAAAATTATGTGTTGTGAGGGTTGCATATTTCTAGATGCTATAAAGAAAATCATAGATTAGGGAGTTGAGAAGACTAAAATTCATGATGCAGCCTTTGTCAGTTTCTGGTGATGATCCTCATTTTGATATGAACATCACTACCTACTTACCATAATCTCATATGGCAAAAAATTCATTATGTGTCTACAATTGTTTATCTCATCTAAATCTGACCACCTACAAAAAGGTTCTAAATCCAAATACCATCATACCGAGTATTGGAACTTCAATTTAGAAAGTTTTGTAGGTCACAAATGTTTACTCCTTAGCAGTGCTGGAAAAAGCACAGGAGAAAACAGTGCTAGTAAAAATACAAAAATTAAATTATTTATGTAACAATAAAAATATATATGATACATAAGGAATTGGGAAGAAATTAAAAATTAAATATGACCAGTCTTCTAAACATTATTGGAAATATATTTTATGAAAAAAAAACTAAACATGGATTTCAAAAAATTTTACACCAAAACAAAATTATCTTTTAATCCATTTTGATGCACTTTGTATGTATATAAAATCAAAGTTATAATTCAAACTCAAGTGTCACCATTTGTCACCATTTCAAGAATGAAATTTGAATATACAGAACTGAAACAAGTAGCTGGCACCACAGCTCACTAGGCTAATTCTCCACCTGCGGCACCGGTACACCGGATTCTAGTCCCGGTTAGGGCCCCGGGTACTAGTCCCAGTTGCTCCTCTTCCAGTCCAGCTCTCTGCTGTCGCCTGGAGAAGGCAATGGAGGATGGCCCAAGTACTTGGGCCCTGCACCTGCATGGGAGACCAGGTGAAAGCACCTGGCTCCTGGCTTCAGATCCGCGCAGCACGCAGAACATAGCGGCCTTTTGGGGGGTGAACCAATGGAAGAAAGACCTTATGGCCGGCGCCGCTGCTCACTAGGCTAATCCTCCGCCTTGCGGTGCCAGCACATCGGGTTCTAGTTCCGGTCGGGGCGCCGGATTCTGTCTCAGTTGCCCCTCTTCCAGGTCAGCTCTCTGTTGTGGCCCGGGAGTGCAGTGGAGGATGGCCTAAGTGCTTGGGCCCTGCACCCCATGGGAGACTAGGAGAAGCACCTGGCTCCTGCCTTCAGATCAGCGCAGTGCGCCTGCCACAGCGTGCTGGCCCTGGCAGCCATTGGAGGGTGAACCAACGGCAAAAGGAAGACGTTTCTCTCTGTCTCTTTCTCTCACTGTCCTCCACTCTGCCTGTCAAAAAAAAAAAAAAAAAAAAAACCTTTCTGTCTCTCTCTCACTGTTTAACTCTGCCTGTCAAAAAAAAAAAAAAAAAAAAACTACTGAAACAAGCAAAAAAATTTATATAAATTATTTTTATTTTAATAATATTAACAATAATGATAGAAATTGTGATATTTGGTGGCTAAGATATCTACGATAATACAAGAAAGGTAAGTTTTCTAAATTCATTGTCAAAAAAAACTGAGACACTGGTTTTCATCAAACTATATCCAGTAATCTGATTTCTACAAGATACAAATTAACAATCAAAGGCATTGCCAGCGCCGCGGCTCACTAGGCTAATCCTCCACCTTGCAGCGCCGGCACACCGGGTTCTAGTCCCGGTCGGCGCGCCAGATTCTGTCCCGGTTGCCCCTCTTCCAGGCCAGCTCTCTGCTGTGGCCAGGGAGTACAGGGAGTGCAGGGAGTGCTTGGGCCCTGCACCCCATGGGAGACCAGGAAAAGCACCTGGCTCCTGACTCCTGCCATCGGATCAGCGCGGTGCGCCGGCCGCAGCGCGCCGGCCGCGGCGGCCATTGGAGGGTGAACCAACGGCAAAGAAAGACCTTTTTCTCTGTCTCTCTCTCTCACTGTCCACTCTGCCTGTCAATAAATAAATAAATAAATAAATAAAAACAATCAAAGACATTAAAAAGCTTAAGCCTGTAACATGAATAAAATTTATCACATAAATACAATTCAAACCAATGTTGTGGTAAAATTTTTAAATGCAAAAATCTGGGGCATAATGAGAAGGGCATCATCATAATGGAAAAATTCAGGTACTATTTACCAATAATAGGAAAGATATGTCAACAGGATGTTTTCGCCGTGAAAATAATCCCACCTACAAATTATTCTTAAAAATACTTCTCTATTAACCAAGAACTGTCAAATTACAGGAATAAGTGGACAACTCCAATTACAAACAATTATAAAGCATCCTCAGTAATCAATACATGAAGCAGACAAACCAATTAGTAATGAAGGTTTGAATAGAAGATACAATTTTGAAGTACCTATTAATGTATGTCAATGGTATGTCTCTCTATATGTATTCTTGCCAATAGGACACTGTAATGACAGATTTCCCCCAAGTAAAATTACTCATAAGCAAATTTCCCTTAAGGTGCAGTATTGTAAAACTCTTAGTGACTTATCACATTAAGTAAGCTAAGAAATAGTGGTAATATTTTTACTGTCAAATCAGCTGGTCTGATGAATCACAATGGAGGAAGTGGAGTAAGGATTTTGGAATTCAGTCCACAAATGAGATATTTTCCAATAAAAAGGGAATGCATTTGTGTACCTTAGGACATCCAAAATGGCAAGGCAGAATGTAAAAAAAAAAAATACTTTTAAATAATACATAGCTCCTTGTGATTTATTAATTAATTATTGAATATATTTGCTCTGTAATACACAAGTATCAAATGTTAGAGTTTTTTTCATAAGTACTAATTTTGTTAGTGTTTCAACTCTTTATCATGAAAAGACAAAGAATAACAGCAACTTGTGTTACAAATGTTAATCTCTCAAATTTGTGTAGACTGCATCCCTCCTAATAAAAAAAAAAAAAAACGAGTAAATACCTTAATCATAAAATGTTGCTTAGACACTAAAGTCTTAAAAGCTATAATTATTTATATGAGTGGCAATGGATAAGATTCATACTCTTTCCTTATTTTGACTTCTTTTCAACTTAGCTCCAGTTAACCTTTGCAACTTGTTCAATGAGAAACTCCAGTGAACTGTATCACCATACACAATTAATGGCTGAATGGTCTATAATAAATGAAAATGCCACCACTGCTTAGCAATTAACTTATGGATCATCTCCAACCACTTTAGAAACTCTTCTGTCTGCAGCATTTAAACATGCTGGGTGATTTAAATTATACTTAAAGCAAGCAGCAATATTCAATTACTGGAGGGTTCGTTGTGTGGAATTGTCACCATTATGATTAACGGCCCTTATGAAAAACAATTAATTTGGTATCTTGTTGCTAGGTCAACTATAAAAGCTAATTCCCTTGAGGAAAAAATTATGTTTATTAGTACATGCCCTTTTATAATGTTTTGATCCAAAACATTATTGTGATCCCTTTAAGAAAGAGAAGCAAAACTTTAAGTGTGACAAATATCTTTTCAATATCAACCTAAGGGAAAATTTTTGTCATTTATTTTTCTTGCTAAAAGAGCACAGTGACAGGTAAAAGGGAAATAAAAGCTTCAATTACTCAGAAATCAGGTGTATGCTCATTTTTCAAGTCTATCTTTGGATACTCAATTACTCACATTCAAGGGAGGAATTGCTGCTAGACAAAGGCATTTGACTCCTTATAGAAGAGTTCAAGTACCAAGGAGATATGTTTCATTTCAAACCCAGTAGCATGAAACACAAATAACTATCACATCTGACTAAAGCACTGAGCTAAAAGAAAATAAGAAACAAAGCAATACAGTCTGTTACAGTAAATGTTTTCTGTAGGGATATAAAAGAATTATTCTTGACTCATTCTTACTCCCCTGTTGAGGTGAGAAAAAACATCATTCTGTGCTTTGAAAATCATTTTCACGGGGCTTGTGTTTGCCATTGAGGTTAAAAAGCTTCATGGGATACTCACATTCAGTACCAAATTGCCTGAGTTTCAGTCCTGACTTCACTCTCAATTCCAGCTTCCTGCTAATGTGTACCCATGGGAAGACCCAGTCAGAGCTCCCAGCCTCCCATCTGCAGCCCAGACTTAGACCTGGTTGTTACAGGTATTTGTGGGATTGTTCACAGTGAATGGAGACTCCCAGTCTCTCTTGTGTCTCTCAAGCAAAAAAGGAAATTCATTTAAAAATGAAACATTATAAGCATGGGTTATTTTTGAATATTTTAAATGAAGCTGAATGCAGCTTCCTTAGTTTCTGATATCATAGTACCTAACAAATTCATGTATTGTTCAAAGGGAACTTGCTAATTATGAAAATTAAAAATATCAAAATTTATTGTGCCAGAAAATACTTTGTGACATATATTAGACATATATTGTAATGCACATGACTGCCACAGGAGAAATGTGTGTCACACTAAAGATGGAATATTCTAAAGCACAAGCCATTTATCAAGCTCTTTTGTTAGGTTTATTCTGTCATGAAGGTCGACTATGTTTTTTTCTATTTTAAATTGATCCTTAAAATCAATATTGTATAAGATTTCAAAAGAATATTTTACATGAAAAATATGTAAACATTTAGTTTAGTTGGGGTTGCTGCATTCTACATGGAGTTTCTAAAATGCGGCTGAGTATCTATGAGGCAAAGACGGCAAATAGTTTGTCCAAACTCTGGCAAATGTTTGTGAATCCTTTAGAAGGCGAGGAAATTGCTTGTTTTATTTCATTTAGGAGGGAAAAATATTCAGAGATCTTAAGTCTAAATTCATGGGTAAACAGCTGCTCCTTTGGTTACATGATATATCGAAGTTTTCCTTTGTCTGTTAGAGACTCATTTATCCTTGTTATCGATATAATACACTGAAATCTCTACCGAAAATTTAATTCTCCAGCCGAATATAGCTTCTCATATAAGAAAATTCTGAGGCCGGCGCCGTGGCTCAATAGGCTAATGCTCTGCCTGTGGTGCTTGCACACTGGGTTCTAGTCCTGGTCCGGACTCCAGATTCTGTCCAGGTCTCTCCTCTTCCTGTCCAACTCTCTGCTATGGGAGTACAGTGGAGGATGGCCCAAGTCCTTGGGCCCTGCACCTGTGTGGAAGACCAGGAGGAAGCACCTGGCTCCTGGCTTCGGACCAGTGCGGTGCGCTGGCTGCAGCACGCCGGCCGCAGCGGCCACTGGGGGGTGATCCAACGGCAAAGGAAGACCTTTCTCTCTGTCTCTCTCTCTCACTGTCCACTCTGCCTGTCAAAAAAAAAAAGATTCTGAGATTTCAAATAATATTGAAGTATATACCGCTGTCAAGACTTTTAATGCCTTAACGAAGTAATTCATAAACATACTGAGACACAAAGCTCCTGATTTATGTAATTAAGTGGGGTTTAAAAAGAAGTTCATCACATGATACTAGCTTCAAAAGAAGAGCAACATGGTATTGAGAATATTATTTTATTATGAACAATTATAATACATTAACTTCTGTCTCTTTTAACATATATGTTGGTAAATTTATGTGTTATCGTGACTGGGTCTCAGTCAGATGTTTGGTTTATTATTGTAAATGTGTTCATGAATGTATCTATGGATGAGATTTACATTCATTCCAGTATATAGAATGAAACAGATTACCCTCCTCAGTTTGACTATCATCCAATAAGTTGAAGACCTGAGTAGAACAAAGAGGCAAAGGTAAGAAAAAATTTATTCTTTTCATCTAACTCACTTCTAGGTGGTAAAGTCTTTGGACTCAAACCTGGACTGACTGACTCAAGCACTTGCAGTCATACTGGAACTGTATCATTGGCTTCCCTTGGTCTCCAGTTTTCCAACTACAGATATGGAAGATGGTCAGCCTACAAAACCATTTGAGCCATTCTCTGGAGAACATGCACTAACACAGTATTCATACAAATAAATCTACCAACATCTTAATGTCTCATTTTAATTTGAGGTTAGCACCATTCCTTCTTTTGCACTTCTTCAACAACTGCTTATTGAATAGTTGTTGAAGAAGAGAAATAAGGCAAATAAAATCCCTCACATAGTATAGCTGGTGAAGTATTTTTTGGAAGATAATGTTTGAGCCAGAGAATAAAATATAATACAGCATTAATCACTGAAAGAGCCAGAAAATTATATCCAAGGTATGAGATATCTATTTTCAGAATGTGAAAATTAGTGGCACATATACATTAAGCAGCGTTTATTGAATATCAAGTATTAGCCTTAGAATTTTACATTTTATGTACAATATTATCTCATGGATTTCTAAAAACTAACCTGAAAAATATTTCTGGTTATATATGTGACAATTTAACAAATGAGAAAACAATTTGGAGAATTTAACTAACAATAAGGTAATGCTTGATCCCAGATCAGTCTGAATATCAAGGGCTCCTGTTTCTCTCATTAAGCAAATTTTATTTGCATTGTACTTATTGCAAGTTTACAGGAAGTTGTAATGAAGAGAGTTTAATACAGTTCATCAAAATATTTCTCTAAATTAAGCTATCCATAAAATATTTACCTTCTAGTGTTAAGAATTACAAATAGTAAACTATATATAAAATTGCATAATGTCAACATAATTTTGTTATTTACTATGTGTCAATTATTATTTATATTTATTATATCTTAAGATAAATTATAAAACATTACACTGCGTTTTAAACACATTTCTATTTAAATGAAAATAACTTAAAAATAAATATAACAAACGTAAGATACCATGGCCTGTCTTTCTTATCACCTTACATATGAGATGACTAGTGATTAACAACACAGCATTCATCATGAAGAACTACATGATTATGATAACCACAATGATATACAGATATGGTATATGCTCTATTCTAAGACATTCATATGTGGGGGCATATATGGGTTATAGCCAGTAACATATATATATATATATATATATATATATATAACATATATATATATACCAACTAAAATATATAATGCTGTAGATTACCTTTATTCTAAATAGACAATACAAAATAAAATCAGGCATATAGCTAAGCTTAAGTTCTATGTAGTATATCTTCACAAAAAATGGTGAATGTCCTTTGATTTTTTTAATTTGCAGTATATGTTATAGAAAGATTACTTAACCCTTAAAATATTTGCCTGTTTGGAAGACATAGTAATGAATACTCTATTTTTTCCATTGAGTTAAAAATGGAAGTATATATATATATATATATATATATGCAATTAGTAATATTATGGGTTATATAAATCCCTAAACGAATGAGAGATGAGAGTTTGCCTTTAGGAAACAATTATTTCCATAAAATTATTTAAGATCAAGGATAAAATGTTTGAAAGTGATAAGGATAGGGGACAGCACTGTTGTGTAACAGGTGAAGTTGCCGTCTGCAGTGCTGGCATTCCGTATGGGCACATGTTTGAGTCCCGGCTGCTCCACTTCCGATCCAGCTTTCTGCAGTGGTCAGGGTAAGCAGTAGAAGATGGTTCAAGTGCTTGGGCCCCTGCACCAGCAAGGGAGACCTGGAGGAAGTTTCTGGCTCCTGGCTTTGGATGGGTGCAACTCTGGCCATTGTGGCCATCTGCGGAGTGAACCGGGGGATGGAAGACCTCTCTCTCCTCTCTCTCTATGCCTCTGCCCCTCTGTAACTCGGCCTTTCAAATAAATATTTTTTAAATGATATGGCTATTTATATCTCAGTATTTTGTGTCAATTCTTCTACAGAGTGACTACAATTTTCTTTTATTAAATTACATTGTAATGTAGGAAGCACTGAGAAGGTACCATTAATAACAGCAAGCTAATAATTAGATCATAAGGAAAAGGAAATAAACAAATATAATTTTTACAAAGAAAACACAGTCCATGCAACACACTCCTTTTTACGTTAGTAACATGAGGAAAATGTAGAAGCTTAGTTTAGAAGAAAATCTCATGAAACAACAGTTATAAAACTGGTAATGGTGAAATTGTGCTTCATAACAGATATGATTTAGGTAGAAAAAGCATGCACTTTGTGTATCATTTATACTAACTGTGTTTTCCTTTACTTGGGACATTCAAAATAAATGGTTATGAATGTTCAGATTTTTTTTCAAATCCAGGAGCTCAAAACTACATTTGGAACTTCCGCAAAAGTGGAAGGGATCCAAGTACTTGTTACATCGTCTATTGCCTCCCAGGGTGCACTTTAACAGGAGCAAGGAATCAGTAGCACAACTGGGACTCAAGTTCAGGACAGTAACAGGGGATCTGAGCGGCCACAGCAAATGCTTTTGAAGACACAAGACCTCAAGCAGAAATATCAAAAACTAACATGTAACTAGCATGATGATTTGCATAAAAGAGACCCAGAAAATTAAGTAGATTAACCAAAAAGAGGAACGAAAGAAAGAAAAAAATCACAAATAAAATACCAGTGATTAAACTATCAGATTTAATGTAGCTAAACACAGAGTGCAAAGTATATTGGCAAGCTTCAGAATACTGCAGATTACAAGTGAGGATTTATACAGTATTGGGGAAAACTGGAAAAAAATAGCAGTCTGTAATTCTCTACTTGTAAAACTGTCAGGCAAGATTGAATACAGAATACATTATTTTAGATGGAATAAAAATGATGGAGAAAACTTACTTTAATAGACAAAATTGTCCAGAAAGATGAACCTAGTACTAGACAGGAGACAAGTAGACAGATACTTTGATACAGACAGAGAGACAAACATATTGAGAGGGAGAGAGAATTGACTCATGAGGTTTTGGCACTGACACATTCAAAATTTGCAGGGCCAGCTGCCCAACTAGAGACCATAGGCAGAATCAAGGTACCCAAGGCAGTCTGAAGGTACAATTTCTTCTTCCTCAGTGGACCTCAGCCTTTTCCCTTATACCTTCAGACTCCTTGAATGAGGTCTAACAATATTAATGGTAAACTTAATCAATGCCTTCAATTTAAACCATAGGTTAAAAAAATTAGTTTCACAACAGCATCTAAATTTTTACTTAATGAAAAATTGGGTATCATGGCTTAGACAAGATGATATATGAAATTAAACATCATATTTTCCATCTGTTAAAACCAAATAATTTTTTTTTAAATGTCTTCATAATGGACACTGAGGGCAGACGTGATGCAGCAGTTAAGAAGATGCTTGGGCAGTTATACAGCATTACAGCATCTATCTTTGAGTCCTGACTCTGCTTCCAATTCAGGCTTGCTTACTGTGCACTCTGGGAGACAGCAGTGACTGCTCAAGGAGTTGGTTCCTAGCCACTAACTCTGATTCAGCTCTGGCTCCTGGTTTCACCCAGCCTAGTTATCGCAGGCTTTTCAGGATTGACACAGAAGATAGAAGAGCTCACTTACACTCTGCCTTTCAAATAATGAAGTGAAATAAATAGAATTTAAAAATTTAAATTAAATGTCCTTAATGTGTTGTGCAATGTGAAGTAATGCTATAACTAGTACTGAAACAGTATTTTACACTTTGTGTTTCTGTGTGGGTGCAAACTGATGGAACCTTTACTTAATATATACTGAATTGATCTTCTGTATATAAAGATAATTGAAAATGAATCTTGATGTGAATGGAATGGGAGAGGGAACAGGAGATGGGAGGGGTGCGAATGGGAGGGAAGTTATGGGGGGAGAAGCCATTGTAATCCATAAACTCTACTTTGGAAATTTATATCTACTAAAAAAACGTTAAAAAATTTAAATTAAAAATGTTAGGGAAAAATCTCAAATATTATTCCTATTTTATTAAAATAAAGATATTGAATTTTTGTTTATACTAAACTGTTCGTAAAATTGATATTGTCAGATTAAATTAGATAATCTTAAATATTTGTTCACCTGGTGGTATATACTCTTATTGAAGTTAAAGATAAAAGTTTACTTTTTAAGACTCAAATATAGGCTGGCGCCGCGGCTCAATAGGCTAATCCTCCACATAGCAGCGCCAGCACACCGGGTTCTAGTCCCGGTCGGGGCGCCTGATTCTGTCCCAGTTGCCCCCCTTCCAGGCCAGCTCTCTGCTGTGGCCAGGGAGTGCAGTGGAGGATGGTCCAAGTCCTTGGGCCCTACACCTCATGGGAGACCAGGAGAAGTACCTGGCTCCTGCCATCGGATCAGCACGGTGCGCTGGCCGCAGTGCATCGGCCATGGCAACCATTGGAGGGTGAACCAACGGCAAAAGGAAGACCTTTCTCATTGTCTCTCTCTCGTACTGTCCACTCTGCCTGTCAAAAAAAAAAAAAAAAAAAAAAAAAAAAAAACCTCAAATATAAAAAGAAAATGAAATTTAATCCTCAGTGTTTTTCTTTTACTTCACATGATAAAAACTTTAGTTCTGAATATTCCTGTTTTTGAAATTTGTTTGAGTTTCATTTTTACATTTGTCTTAAATGATTTACTCATCATACCATGGGAAATTTATCATCATTCTGATTCTATTATTTATTAATTTTTAAGGCAAATAGTTTGTTTGAATTTTAAGCTGTCATTGGTGTTTTAGTCTGCAGCCTACATAATGTTCATGTTTCTTCTTTCTTTCCTAATAAACATTCATACTTCTGGTTTTTATAAAGAGATTTCTCTTTCTCTGGATTTACTTAGATGTTTCTCTGCTTTGGAGTAAAAGCACATCTAAGCATTTTTAAAATCACCAAACCTAGAATTTCCATTGAGATTTTTGAGGTGGGTATCTATGGATTTTTGTTATGAATTACAAAATCTTGTCTAGTAAAATAGCATATTTCATTTTCTCTTTTCTGATAGTCAGTAAATGCCTCAAAAATCACATGTAAATCTCAAATTTCAAAGGTAACTGGAAGCCTCTGGAATGAACTAGAATCTTGTTTCTTGTTCAAAGTGATCACAAATAAATAGCTGATACATACAGAATGTTTCAAGACCATTATTTACTATATGTTCATTTAAATTTAAATTTGAACACTCTGCATACAGGTACTCATGATAATAAAGTTAATGGCAGGGCATGGTAAAAAAAAACACAAGAATAACCTTGACATTCCTCTACAGATATTTTGTTCTAAGATTTTAAATATTTTAATTGGTAAATTATTTTTAAAATTGCTTTTGGGTTCCTGCTTTACTTCAAACAGTCAGAGAGTTAACAAGTCATCATTTCTACCCTCACAGGAATAATGCCTAGTTGAAACACATGGTTGTTAGATTCATCAGAGAATTAAGGTCACTGAACAAGTTTCCATCTGAACGCTGCAAGGATTTGTGATTTTATAAAATACAGACCAGCTTACCCTAAACAGAAGTCCCAGAGCTTTGGAATGGGATCCTCAGTGGATGGTTATAAGCTGATACTGGAGATAGCTTGAGAATTTAAAATTTCTGAGTGCAGGTACAGGCATTTGACCTAATGAATAAAGCATCTACATCCAAAATGGAAGTGTCTGTGTTAACATTCTGGCTCCACTAGTAATTTCAGTTACTTCTAATGCAGATCTTGGAAAGCAACCGTTCGTGACTAAAGTACTTGGGTCTCTGCTATCCATGTGGGAGATCCTGGTTAAGTTCCTGCCCTGACTCATCGATTGTAGGCATTTGGCAAGCGAGCCAGTGGATGGGGACAAATTATCCCTCCCCTCCTCCTCCCCCTCTCCCTATATGAGCTTGTCTCTCTCTGTCTTTCCACCTCTCAAATGAATGCAATTAAAAAAAAATCTCCAATACATTTTAGAAAATCCTGGGTGCTGAGCCTAAGGAAAGCACCATATTGTAACTGATTTTACCTCCAGGATACCTCCCAAGGTCTCTTGATAAATGTAGGAGAAAAACTGATCTGGAGAAGTGGAAAGTAACTATTCTGAATTGCACCCAATAGAAAGAAAACCATTTTGAAACAAGCCCAGAGTGTTCTCAATAAAAGCCTACTCAAAGAGGGAAAAGACTTTCCATAGTTTCATCTAACTTGGCAAAGGGGAAGTACTCACCTCTGGCCACCTGCAGCCTTTGTGTCTCACCCGCTGAGAAGAACTTGACAGTCATGGCGCAGAGACATAGATTAATGACTAAGACTGGTTCTTCATCATGGCTTTGTACAACACGTTCCTTCTCCCAGCAAAAGTGTCAGTAAGGCTCCTATATAGTGACAGGGAAATACAACTGAAAATTCTACAATTCTTGGACTCTATCTAAGGAGATTCTAGGAGCCAGTGTTGTGGAACAGGGTGGATAAGTTTATGACCGCAAAGTTGGCATTCTATGTGGGTGCTGGTTTGAGTCCTGGCTGCTCTACTTCTGATCCAGTTCTCTGTTAATGTGCCTGGGAAAACAGCAACAGAAGGCCCAAGTGCTTGTGTCACTGCATCTATATGGGAGATCCAGATAAATCTCAAGGCTCCTGGCCTTCTGCCTGGACCAGAACAGGCCATTGTGCCCATTTGGGCAGTGAATCAATAGATGGAAGACCTCTCTCTCTCTCTCTCTCTCTCTAACTCTGCCTTTGAAAATTTAAAAAAAAAAATTAAAAAGAGATTCTAGAAATTCCAGGAAAAATCATAGACTATAGGACAAACCTAAAAAATGGAAACAAAAAAAGCAAATGTACCCTAGAAACTTGAAGTCACTCAAACCTACAATCCCAACAAGAAGTAAACAACCTATTGCCTATCCAGTTAAATATGAAACTTTACATTGTAAGACAATTTATACAAGTTTACATTACCTGATACTTCACGTTGTTTTCAACAAATAAATTACAGAGTATTAAAATGCAACATGTGCATACACACAGAGATTGATTTTAATAAGGGAAAATATTTGTGGATTACTATATCGCTATAAAAACTGCATCACTACACTTGCTTTTCTTACTAAACATGTTTGCAGAATATTTGGCAGCTATAAGCAATGCATCATTAAATTTTAATATATTTTAATTTAAGTGATCTCAGAGTTGTGCCAAGTCCCATGGAAGGGCCTGACCATATAGTCATTAAACATTTTGTAATTTTTAATTTCTTCATCAACCAAAAAGTTAACGTATGGGCAGAGAGTGAAACTATGAATAATCAAATGCTGCTCTGTCAAGATGTACAGAGGCCATAACATGGTAGAGGGGCTTTCAATACAAATTTCTGTCTTGAGTGCTGCTTTCTGCTACAATATACAGAAATCCATTTTCCAGATGAACAATTTGGAACTTGGCAATCAAAAATCACTCTGTTTTTGAAATGTTTTTGTTTTAATTTTCCCAGGAGCATTAGTATTCTTCAATTTAACTTTATTGAGAATAAATGTTTCAATTCATTAAGATGAAAGCACAAACTACCCATGCTGATAAGTACAGTCAAATGATATATTGAAAAATATCTATTTTGCACATGCAACATAAACATTAGATAATGATCACTGTTTGACTCTCATGCTCAGCTATATGGATGCCAAGAAATATTCAGAAGTTAGAACTTTCATCAACATTTCATTTATCTTACAGTTAATTAGAGGCTAATAGTAAATGAGAGAATAAAGGAAAATAACAGTTTTGGTATTGTTTGTTTTATTCTGTGCTAGTAGGAAAGTGAGCAAACCCTCTATTATAATAAAGTTACAGAAAATAATGCAAATGAAGCACAATTCTACTAAGAATTTATTGAACATTACTTGGTTGCTCATCATTGTTCATTGTGTATGAAGACACAGGTGTTTGCATTCTCCATCCTGAGTTACCTAATTCATATTCCTGATAGAGAAAAAAATAATTCCAGAGGCTATTGCCTCTAGAATGTGTATAGTTTATAGATTTTCCTCAAGTTTAATATAGTAATTATCAAAACATTTATTTGTGAATGATACCTTAGGGCTACATGATACATTAGGGTATCTTTGGAACATGTAAAATTTCTCTGCCTTTGTTAAAGCAAATATAACTGTCAACCGGTTTTGAATACTTAAAATAAATTCAGTATATACTGCATGAAATGTTCTTTGTCTGTGATCCTTCTGTGTCTAGATTTCAGTTCTGCTTGTCCAACTGGACTATATTTGTACTCAGCTGGTACAAGTGCACACTTAGATCAAAAGACCATGGTTCAGAACTCCATTCTAGAGACAGATATATCTTTGTAAACAAAACCAGGATGTCTTATTTGCATGACTTGGGACAAGTTTCCTATTCTCACTTGTTCAGAAATTTTATGTTTTTTAAATATAGATAAAGATAATATCTGCCACAAAGAACTGTAGAAAGCAATTTGGTAACATTTTTCTGTAAAGACCAAATAGCAAATATTTCAGGTTTTTCAGGTCATAAGGCTTCTGCTGCAAGTACTCAACTCTGCCACTGTAGTGCTACAGTGCTATATGTATAGACACAACTGATTCTCTAACGTCAACTATCTCTTCACTCCCCTAGTGAACACAGCAGCTTAATAATGGATAGAATCAAAGAGATCTAGACAGATATGGTTAGAGATCATAATTTTTGAATGGAACAATTACAAATTTTACATTCTAGACATTTCATATATTGTCACTCAGAAAATGGATATCTAAAAAACAGTTAGCTTCTACTTTTCTAAAAGAAGCTTAGGTTCATAAGTAGAATTGATAAGAACAGATTTTATTGCATCAATTAAGAATCATAATATCATTCATTGCAAACTCTTGGTAAAAAGGCTGGATGTTCTCATTTGGAGAACAACAAATACAACTGTGTAAGTTTCTACATGCCTATTTTAAAATGAAAATGAAAGAATATATATATTTAATGCTGAATACATCTGAAATGTTATTTAAGAAGAAGAAAATCTGTATTTATTATCACTTTAATCACTCCAAAACATAAGGGGCCATTGTGTTAAGGAGAATACAGGACTGAAATGAGCAAAACAAATATTAAAATCTTAGCACTTCCATTTGACAAGTGATACTTGACTTCCTAAATTTATTTTAATCATTTACAGCCTATGGGAAAAATACCCCTTAGATGCACAATAGATGCGAAAGGCTTATTATTGCACCACATGATCTGAAAACATGAAATATTAGTTAACTTTGAATCACTGTCTAAACAAACTTGAAAAATGTCTTTCTTTTTTTTTTTTTTTTTTTTTTTTTTTGACAGACAGTGTGGACAGTGAGAGAGAGAGAGACAGAGAGAAAGGGAGAAAGGTCTTCCTTTGCCGTTGGTTCACCCTCCAATGGCCGCCGCGGCCGGTGCACTGCGATCCGAAGGCAGGAGCCAGGTACTTATCCTGGTCTCCCATGGGGTGCAGGGCCCAAGCACTTGGGCCATCCTCCACTGCACTCCCGGGCCACAGCAGAGAGCTGGCCTGGAAGAGGGGCAACCGGGACAGAATCCTGTGCCCCTACCGGGACTAGAACCCGGTGTGCCGGCGCCGCAAGGCGGAGGATTAGCCTAGTGAGCTGCAGCGCCAGCCCGAAAAATGTCTTTCTTATAAACCACTCCATATATTACAATTGCTATCCAATGAGAAATCCAGATTGTTTAACCCAGAGGTTATTTAGATACCTTTTTGTTTGACAGAATCCTTAAGACTTTCTGTCACTATATCTTTCAAATGAATAAATAAATCTTAAAAACAATCAGATCTGTAACTTACAATACAGAACTCCAAAAATAATTAAATATGTGAATTAAAAACAATTGATTATAATTGATTACAAAGAAATGTGAGGTGAATGGGCATTTGATCTAGCAGTTAGGACACAAATTAGGATGCTTGTATCTAACAACAAAGTACCTGGGTTCAATTCTCTCTTGCATTCATGATTTCAGTTTCCTTTTGCAGGCTCTGAGAAGCAGTGGTGATGACTTAGTAATTAGATTCCTGCCAAGTGATTGGGAGACCTGGATTGAGGAGACCTTTGATTGGGAAGCCTGGAGTTTCCAGCTCCTTACTCTTGGCTATAATCCAAGCCAGGCCCAGATTTTGGGTAATGAACATAGGACTGTGGGTATTCCATCTCTGTGTTTCTCTCTCTCTCTCTCTCTTTCTGTCTCTCTCTCTCTCCATCTGTGTGTGTGTCTGTCCCTCTCCTCTCTCCTTCTCTCTCTCATTCTTATACATCCATACACACAGTTGCTCTCAAATACATTTTTAAAAAATAGAAATAAAAATAAAGAAATAAAAAACACTGAAAATTTCAGTTATATTAAGCAGATGATAGATACATTTGAAAATGTTACTATACCCATCCCTAATATATGAGTATAATGATCTTTTACAAATTGATTTACTTAGGAAAATAAACACAAGAAAAAACAAGCTATGGATATGAAAAGACAAGTTTCAGGGGCATAGAAAATGCAGAGAGGTTGAATGGTGGTAACAGAACACACATAGTAGTAGTAAGTTTTGTTCTTCTAAAATACAGTGGGCTAACTCTGAGTGTAATCAACAGAAATGTACTTGAATCTGTACAAAGAACCAGAAGAATGCTGTAGGCTTCAAACATAAAGAACTGAAATGTTATCATCCGATTTCATTAGGTTAAACCATATGCATGTATTGAAATCTACACTTTACCCCACAAGATTGTAAATTATGTTACTCAAATATTTTTGTGTAGAAAAAAATATGAAAAAATTAATCTTTCCAAATAAGGAGAGATAATATACATAAAGAGAAGGGTTAAAATATATTTAGGGAAAGTTAAATGCACTTAAGAAGTACATACAGTTACTGCTTTTCACTTGTCACCTTCACGCAATCCAGATTTTAATATAAGATTTCATATTTATGAATATATGGAAATGGGATGATAAAATCATAAGTTGGAAGCCATTCAATTATAGTTGACACCATTGAAAATATTTACAGTAAATTATTGTTATATGTGTGTTTAAACACATGATGGACATTTAGGCAGAGGGAAAGATAAAGAGAGAGAGAAAGAGGAATCCACCTACCTTGTAACTCAGTAAAACCACTATAGTTAGGATTAGTCTATGGATGGAAGAACCACATCACATATTCAGAGAAGATTGGAGATACACAGGAATGAAATGACTGAGTACTCTTTTAACTGATCACAGCCTTGGTGATAACTAATCCTGTAGACAACATAAAAGCACCCCAGGTTTTAACTGCAATAAGAAATTATAGCACAACTTTCAGATCAAATACTTTTTATGTTATACACATGCATACAAAGTCACATATGTGCAAACAAATGAAAAAAAAATAAATCTTTTGTGAAATAAATGAAACATTGGTGAAATAGATGAAAATGAATAAATAGTGTATTGAGACCTGTGTAATACAACAAAGAGAAGTGTAAGAGGGAAGTTAAAGCATTAAGTGCTTTCATTAAAGAAAGAGAAATGTCTCAAATCAAAGATCAAATGATGCATCTTGAAGACCTAAAAAACAAGAACAAAGAAAAACCTAAATCAGCAGGAAGTGAAATTTAAAAAGGGTTAAAGCATAAAGAAATGGAATTGAAACAAAAAAATACAAAAGATCAACAAAACAGAAAGATGCTTTTTTGAGAAAATAAAAAATATGTAAACTTCTAGCCAGAGTAACAAAGAAATAAAAGAGAAACTCAAATAATAAATAATAACAAAAATAAAATATAAATAAAATAATAAAATATAAAATATAAATAAATATAAATATGTAAATAAACAAATATAAATAGCATATAATTTATATAAATAAAATAAATGAATAAAGTATAAATAAAATAATATTAATAGAAATAATGATAAAAAGAGATGAAAAGGGAGACATTACAACTTACACCAGTGAAATACAAAAGATCATAAGATACTACTGTGAAGAACTATGTGCAAACAAACTGGAACATTTTGATAATGGTTAAATTCCTGGATTTATATAACTGTCCATGATTAACTCAAGAACATAACAACAATATAAACAGACCAATAAAAAGCAGTGTGATAGAAGCGGAAATCAAAGTCTCCCATCAAGGAAAATTCTGGGGCCTAACGGCTTTGTTACTGAATTGAACAAAACATTGAAAGCGGAAGTAACTCCAATACTCTTTAAATTATTCTAAAATATTGAACTGATGAATCTCTGCCAAACTCTTTTCAAGAGGCCAGCATTCCTTTGACTACAAAATCAAAGATATGACATGAAAAGTAAACTATAGACCTATATCCTAATGAACATACATGAAGAGACTCAACAAAATACTAGCTAAAGAAATTCAAAACCACTTCAAAAGGATTTTAAATGCAAGGATAATAAAGGTAATAAATTACATCAAAAGAATAAAAAACAAAAGCCATATGGTCATCTCTGTAAATGCAGAGAAAGCATTTGATAAGATTCAAGATCCCTTCATGATAAAAATCTTCACAAGTTAGGTATAGAAGGAATATTCCTCAAAATTATAGAGGCTATATATGCCAACCCAACAGTAAATATTATACTGAATGGGGGAAACATGAAAGCATTTACTCTCAGATCTGGAACAAGACGATGATGTTCACCTTTACTACTCATTCAATACAGTTCTGGAATTTTTAACAAGAGCAATTAGAGAAGAGAAGGAAGTAAAGGATATCAAAAGTGGAAAAGAACAAGTGAGAGTATCCATGCTTGTGATGACATGATGTTATACATGGAAAAACCATAACATCACACCAAAACACTGTTAGAGTTCATGAACCTTTCAGTAAAGTTACAGGTTAAAAAATAAACATACTAAAAATAGTAGCTTTATTATATGTTTATGATGAACTCACAGAAAGAGAAATCAAAAAGAAATCCCATTAACAATAGCCACAAAAATAAAAAAAAATTAGGGAATAAATTAAATAAAGAAGAGAGAGATCTCTACAATGAATTATCAAACATTGATGAAAGAAATCACCAAGGACACACAAAAATGCAGATATCCCTTGCTTGTAGGACAGAAGAACCAATATCATCAAAATGTCTGTATACCTAAAGCAATCTAGAGATACAATATAGTCCCTATCACAACATCAATGGCATGCTTCCCAGAACTAGAAAAAGCAATGCTAAAATGCATTTGGAATCACAAAAGACCCAGAAAAGCTAAAGGGTCCTGAAGCAGAAAAATCTACCTGGAGGCATTACAATACCTTAGGAAGATGAGTGCATTTTGAGTCACTTGGAGTTTTTGATCTGAGCAACATCAGCTCTTTGGAGAAATCTTTCCTCAAAGAATTTGAGATCATTGTGAAATGCTCCTGAATGATACCACTCCAATGAACCTTTCTTTACTATAAAATTTTAAGATTATACAAATTTCTCAGTTTGTCCTTTGTCCACAATGCTTTTAAAAAATTGTTAGCGGGCTGGCGCTGTGACATAGCAGGTAAAGCCGCCATCTGCAGTGCTGGCATCCCTTATGGGCGCCAGTTCTAGTCCCTGCTGCTCCACTTCCTATCGATCCAGCTCTCTCCTATGGCCTGGGAAAGCAGTGGAAGATGGCCCAAGTCCTTGGGCCCCTGCACCTGTGTGGGAACCTAAAGGAGGCTCCTGGCTCCTGGCTTCGGATCGGTATAGCTCCAGCCGTTGTAACCTGTTGGGGAGTGAAACAGTGGATGGAAGACCTCTCTCTCTGCCTCTCCTTCTCTCTCTGTGTAACTCTGACTTTCAAATAAATAAATAAATCTTTAAAAAATCATTAGCAGCATATCTAAAATTAGCAATTAGTTCACCCAGAGAAGGGTTTGTTTTGAAATTGTTGTCAAAACAAACAAAAGAGATATCTAATTGGAAAATAAGTATTGGTTATAAATTCTTAGTTATGTCTTGTCTTCTTGGATTAGATAATCATCTTGTACAACCTCTGAAAAATCTTTAACTAGGGATTTTATGTAGACATTCAGATAGTTAAATGTTACCAAAATCATACCATGTTTTTAAAAAGCAGAAACTTCAACACACCTGCATAGAGGAAAAGAAATAGTTCCTAACATGGAATAATTAACGAAAATTTCTTTATCAGCAGGAGATGATTAGCCAGAAATATCTGCCTGCTACTATTGGATTTGTTTTTGTTTTCTGTTTTTTTTTTTCAGGTTTAGGGCCCTTTGCAGGGAATTTAACATAATGGCAGAGACATTTTGTCCTTTTGTTTTACTTTGTAAAAACCATCACTAGTGAATCTTCATCAAATGCTTTGCTACATGTATCCCTATCTTCTTTATTTAACTAGCAAAGGGTTGATTTCCTTGAACATGCTTTGCAAATATTTGTAACCATCAGTTTCCCACACACTGGTTTCTCTATATCTATTCTGTGTCCTTAAAATTGCTATAATGGAAGTGGTTTATGTTTTCTTACATGTTGATGGAAAAATAAATATTCTAGAATACTTGCAATGTAGTAAAAATCTCTGAATAATAATAATGTTATAATAATAATAGTTTATGAAAGCTTACTATGGCTAAGGAAGTCTACAGACATTTTAAAATATACAATTTTGATTTTTATAATTCTGTTGTATAGATTTTATGTGATCCATCTATTATTATTTTGTACTTGCAGAACCTATACCCAGTATAATTATATAATATCAACTCTATTTCCACTGTTGTGTATAGATATCCAGGAAGAAGTACCAGTCACTTTTTTTTTCTTATTTATTTGACAGATAGAGTTAGACAGTGAGAGAGAGAGAGACAGAGAGAAAGGTCTTCCTTCCATTGGTTCACCCCCAAAATGGCCGCTACAGTCAGCGCTGTGCCAATCCAAAGTCAGGAGCCAGGTGCTTCCTCCTGGTCTCCATGTGGGTACAGGGACTTAAGCACTTGGGCCATCCTCCACTGCCTTCCCCAGACCACATCAGAGAGCTGGACTGGAAGAGGAGCAATCAGGACTAGAACCCGACGCCCATATGGGATGCCTGCGCCACCGTTGGAGAGTTAACCAAATGAGCCATGGCGCCAGCCCACCAGTCACTTCTAAAGCTACAGCAGAGTGGGATGTTTTCCAGTGTGTGGTGGACATGGTCTGTAAAACATCTTTAAATATGGAGAGCCTACATTCAAATAGTCAACATCTAGATAAAATTATTCAAAGTTCAAGACACATATTACATGCAGCAAATGTTACACAAGGATAGAGTATCCTTTATCAGGGAATTAACTATTTAAAATTAAGTAATATTTACATTCTTTTGAATCACAATGAACCACTAACAGTTATTAAGATGAACAATATGAACCAGGTCCTTCTTTTTATTTTTTTTTTCATTTTGTCTTTGTGTTTCTTGGGAATTTAATCTCCCCATACACAACAGTCATGAATGATCCACTCCCACACTCTTCCCCATAACAAGTAAACCTGCAAATCTTAGAAAACATGCAGATTTTTTATTTTATAAAAAGCCAATTTAAGTTTAATGATTAAGTTGCATATTTCTTCTGCTTTTATTGTTTCAATTCTGTAAAAATGATAAGTGCCACTGACATATAAGTTGTGTTGCTTCATCTCCCAACTTTTGTTAGAAGGATGTGCAAGCAGACCTGGTATTTTTCCACCTTACACAATTAACTGAAGCTCCTTGAACTCAGTTGCTGCTGAAATTACATCTCATCTTAGGGAGTCAAAAGATTTTTGTTGTTTTTCTTTGTCTCATGCCCTCATTCTTCTTAGAAGATTCGTCATCAGACCCTTTAAAGTACAGCAGTTATTAAAAACTTGTGTACACAGTCCTGGTCTTAGAAGCAGACAAAAGATGGCTTGTTTTATAAGGAATGTGGCACTGTTGATTCCAACACAGCTGAATAGTCATTGACAAGTGACATAAAGCCCATACCAGATAGTCAAGATGAGTGCAAGATCCAAGAGAGAGGACTACAGCTTGCTAGGCTTAACTTTGAATGTGTGAATGTTGGAAAGAAGACACTGAAAAGCTCATGTAAGTAAAAGGCAAAATTGTTACAACTGTATATAGAATGGATTGACACAGCCCATGTGTACCTTTGATGACCAGCCATTCTTCCAATATCATTCATTAGGCTGGTTCTAATTCTTCTTGGACTACACTGTCTAATAGTGTTCTGCAGATGGTGTTCCTTATCGAAAATATTACTTTGGAAGTTAATATCATATAATGAGTATAATGCTTAATATTACTCTATCTTTTTATTAATATTCTATTGAAAATATCCTCATCATATGTGGTTTTATTTTTCTAATGCTTTGTAATAAATATGTATGGTATTTTAACCAGGAAAACTATAAGCTATTAAAATGTAGCTAATATTTATTTATGCTTAAATCTACTGGCTGAGGGCAAATATGGAAAATTACAGCGTGAAAATAACTTATTTTAAAATTTTAATTTATTTACTTTAAATGTATTTGTTTCAGACACAGAGAGGGAGAGAGACAAACAGCTCCCATTAACTGGTTCACTGCTCAGATACTCACAATAGTCAGGACTTGGCTTAGGCCAAAGCCAAGATCCAGGTATTCTCTTATGTGAGGGGGCAGGAAACCCCTCTGCCACCTCTGCCACCACCACTTCCACCACTACCTTGATAAGAGGTTAGAATCAGGCGCTGGAGCTGGGTATCCAACCCCGAAACTTCAACATGGGATGCAGGCATTTTAGCCAGTATAATTCCAGGCTGGACACTCACTCTTAAAATAACTTTCTTATTTGGATAATGTCGTAAATGACCAGCACAAAGGGAAATTAATTTAGTGGTTGTCCATATTTTATATCCTAAATATACATTTTCATCCATGTGCTTGAATATATAGAGGGACAATATATCCTGAGTGTTATTTTTGTTGAAAATCCCTATGTTAATATTGAACAAAATATTATGGAACTAATCACAAAGTCTTAAGAAGCTATGGATTAAAAAATACTAAAAGAACAGTGGGGGAAATGATCAAATGAGTGAATAATATACCATTTTTGAATGTTGGTTTGAAAATAAATTGTGTCACATATAGGTAGTGTAGAATCAAATACTTTCTATAACTGAATGATTTTATGGTATCTTTATTACTAATCTCAATTATGTTTCAGCATGAATTCACCGCCCCCCCGAGCTGACTTTCTGCAGAAGCCATCTCTGAAGAGCTTTCTTATTTCATTTATAATTTACAGTCTAAAACATGCCACATCTTCCAGCACAGTACAGCTTTCCATGTATTTCATGGAATAAGAATCAGTATAGTCATTAAATTATACTAAAAAATCATGTGGTCTTAGTGGCCAGAAATATTTGTGGAGATCATTTAATTTAGTGCCCTTTATTTAATCAGAAAAGAAACTGCTCAAAAGCCCACAACAGACAGGACTAGCTCTGCTCAATCTGGTCTCCTACACTGTGCTGAGAAAGTTTCCCTAAGTGTGCACAAATAGAGATACTGTAGCAGGAAAAAAGTTTGTAAACAGTTTTCCCATTTTTATTAAAAATAATATGATTGCATAATCTTTAACTGAATTTAAACATACATAATCTATACAAATTGAACAAGAACAGTGACACCTGCTATGAATTACTTTGCTTCCTTTTGTGCATATTAGAGGCACATGTTTGTATCTGATCATTCCTATCTTCACTTTGAGTTTTGTGATTACATCTTACAATTGAGATACATCAATCAAATAAAATGCAATGAAAACAAAAATTGTAATTAATGTTAATAATGAGAACTGAACAGCTCTGAACATAAGACAAGTCATCCAAATCCCTGCACTTAGGCACTTGATCAGTCTCAAATGGCTTCCAGCACCTTCGAGGCGCCTCCCTAGCACAACTCAAGCTGTCTCTCACCAGGCAAAATGCCCAAGGGAGCTTAATGCTGCAGACAGGCCCCTGCATCCCTCTGAGAACAGTTGCTTCAGAACTCTTGCAACTATTAAGTTGCTGTCTACTTTTTCAATGAAAATCTTCTACTATAAATTGTTTCTCAAAGACCAACAAGTAATCTCTTTGCAGACATTTTGGGAAATAACTCTTTAAATCTAGCTCTCATTCCCTATTGGGAAAATGAGAGCCTAGAATGTTGGTCATCTTATTCAATTCACACCACAGCAACTTCCTAACATCAAGACAAGAGAAACTTGTTTCTCTTCCCAATAAGCATCATGGACAAACCTAGGTGATCTATTTAATGAAGCTATCCCTTCTCAGAACCGTATACTCCCTTAGCACAATCCAACTCCTAAAATGTTGCCTATCTCCGGTTTAGGAATTTTTTAAAAACATTTTTAAAAACTTATATGAGGTGTATTAATTAGAGTTCAACCAATAGTATTAAGTAGAACAACAACAACAGCAACAAAAAAAACTAAAAGTGAATTCTTAAGTGTTGAAACTTAACTGAAAAGTGATCCCTGTTAAATATAAGAGTGGGAATAGAGAAGGAAGAGATGTACAATTTGGGACATGCTCAATCAGACTTGCCCCAAATGGTAGAGTTAGAAACATACCATGGGAATCCAATTCAGTCGCATCAAGGTGGCATGTACCAATGCCATCTCACTAGTCCCAGTGATAATTTCTGTTCACAATTGATCATAATGATAGAACTAAGAGTCAAAGCGATCATATAAACAAGACTAGTGTCTGCAAATACTAACTGACAGAATAAAAAAGAGAGAGAACAATCCAACATGGGAAGCAGGATACACAGCAGACTCATAGAATGGTGGATGTCCTAAACAGCACTCTGGCCTCAGAATCAGCACTTAAGGCATTCGGATATGGCTGAGAAGCCCGTGAGAGTATTTCTGGCATGGAAAGCCAAGACAAAGACACTCTGGCAAAAAAATGACCTAAAAAAAGATCTCTGTGAGTGAGATCCCAGTGGAAAGAACAGGTCATCAAAGAAGGAGGTACCTTTCTCTGAAGGGAGGAGAGAACTTCCACTTTGACTACGACCTTGTCTAAATATGATCAGAGTTGGCAAACTGAAAAGGCCTCCAAAGCCTTGGCAACTCATGACAAAAGCCTAGGGTGATTACTGATGCCATAAACAGCAGTGTCAATTTGTTAAGTCAACAACAGGAGTCACTGTGTACTTACTTCTCATGTAGGATCTCTGTCCTAAATGTGCTGTACATTGTGATTTTTTTTTTTTTTTTTGACAGGCAGAGTGGACAGTGAGAGAGAGAGACAGAGAGAAAGGTCTTCCTTTGCCATTGGTTCACCCTCCAATGGCCGCCACGGCTGGTGCACCACGCTGATCCAATGGCAGGAGCCAGGTACTTATCCTGGTCTCCCATGGGGTGCAGGGCCCAAGCACTTGGGCCATCCACTGCACTCCCTGGCCACAGCAGAGAGCTGGCCTGGAAGGGGGGCAACCGGGACAGAATCCGGTGCCCTGACCGGGACTAGAACCTGGTGTGCCGGTGCCGCAAGGCAGAGGATTAGCCTAGTGAGCCGCGGCGCCGGCTGTGTACATTGTGATTTAATGATATAACGAGTACTCAAACAGTATTTTACACTTTGTGTTTCTGTGTGGGTGCAAACTCTTGAAAGCTTTACTTAATATTTGCTAAATTGATCTTCTGTATATAAAGATAATTGAAAATGAATCTTGATGTGAGTGGAGGGGAAAGGGAGCAGGAGAGGGGAAGGTTGTGGGTGGGAGGGAAGTTATGGGGGGGAAAAGCCATTGTAATCCATAAGCCGTACTTTGAAAATTTATATTCATTAAATAAAAGTTTAAAAAAAAACTTATATGAGGTGAACAAATTTCATGTATTTTATATACACAGATTTAGAAGCATAGTGATACTTCACACCCTCCCTCCTCCTTCTCTTATTTCTTTTAATTCTTAAAATGACATATTATGTTTATTATAGTCATGTGAGTCACCATCCACTATGTAAAGGATTCGACAAAAATAAGAAAAAAAAAACACTGTTCCAAAACAGTAGAAACAAGGGCTGTAAACAATAATTCTCAATATATCAATTTTGCTAATACACATTACACTTTTTTACACTCTATTGACTACCACAGATCAAGGAAAACATGTATTTGTCTTTTAAACATAGTGGTTTCCAGTTGCATCTGTATACCGGTGAAAAACAGGATTTCATTCTATTTATGGTTGAGAATACTCCATAGTGTTTATATACCACAGTTTCTTTATCTAGTCATTGTTTGGAAATTTCAACTTGATTCTTGCTGTATTCTTTTACTTACTTCTCATTTTGAATAGCCAAGGAGAAGATTCATGTCTGTGTTGCAACATGATAACACACCTCCAAGTTTCCATTTCATACTATCCAAGAATTTTGAGATTAAACATTTTAAACATGGGCTGGCACCACGGCTCAGTAGGCTAATCCTCCGCCTACAGCACTGGCACTCTGGGTTCTAGTCCCAGTTGGGGTGCCAGTTCTGTCCCAGTTGCTCCTCTTGCAGCCAGCTCTCTATTGTGGCCCGGGAAGACAGTGGAGGATGGCCCAAGTGCTTGGGCCCCTGTACCTGCATGGCAGACCAGGAGGAAGCACCTGGCTCCTGGCTTTGGATCGGCACAGCACACCGGCCGTAGCAGCCATTTTGGGGGTGAATCAATGGAAGGAAGACCTTTCTCTCTGTCTCTCTCATTGTCTAACTCTGCCTGTCCAAAAAAAAAATATTTTAAACATGAATGTTCAATTATTAAATGGCTTTAGTGTAGACAGAAATTTCTATTATTGATATTCTAAGCTATAAGGATTGACTCTTTGGCCCAGTACAATGAGTTTTACTGAAAAAGTAAATTTCATTTAACCTTAATCTAGGCCTGATAGTCTCTAAATTTCCCAGAGCCAAGTAGGTTAAATGTGTGCGTCATTCCATAGATGATAGAATCCAGGAAGATGTAGCTAACTAGAGTATACAAGTATTTAGTGAAAATTCAAATGTAGAATTAAAAAAGTCCTATCTAATACAACAGTTAATTTCAAACCTTAGATTACAGTTTTCATCCATGTTTTAAGTCATAATTGTGTGCATGATGACATACTAACTATTGAGGTTATCATTTTGCTTATATATCTATTAAACAACATGATATATCTTCTATATAAAAGTATTGGCCTTTTAATCAATGGTTGAATTGGTTTATAAAAAGAAAATAATTTTCTTATTGATTATTTAAAGGTAGTTTATAAATGTCTCTCACGTAGCATCTAATATATACCACATTTGAAGAAGTAATGTGTTGCTTCCCTTATTTTAATTATATTATGACAGAAAAAATTTGTAGCTATTAAAAATTATTTCACTGTGTTGTCAGAGTTCGATGAAAACTACGGTATGGAACAAATCCCACACTAAAAATAAGAATGCCAACTACAATATAAGACTTTCAAATGTGTCTAATAAATGGACAAAAAGAAATGTTCACTAAAATTGTACTCTCAAAAATATATTCATTTAACTAATATCAAAATAAAGACATTTTAGACACTAAATCAATTTTCAGTGTCTCCAATTTCGTTGTGAAAAAATTCACACAAATAAAATTTTATGACTTGGAAAAAAGTAATAGTAAAGCTTGTATAAATTCATTAACTTTTTTTGTTTGAAAGTAACAAGTGTTGAATTCCAGGGTTGAATCAGGAAATCAAATAATAGGAGCAAGATGTGTCAGATTTAAGAGAGATCTCATGAAACAAACACAGGAAGAAGCTAAAGATAACCTTAACCCTCTTGATATTTTGCCAATGAGAAGGTCTTGTTATCTACAGTCACCGACATCAAGAGTGGTGAGGGATTCTAGGACTCATGATAACTCCACAGCATTACTGTTCAGCATTTATTAAGTGACGATGACAGCCAAATTTCTGTGCTTTGAAAGGTGCTACTAAAGGTTATCAAATAGATACACAGAGAACTAGAGAGAAGGATTATGTGTGAGTAATTAATTTTCTTATTTATCCACGTTTATTCATCCTTTCACTCCTATGCTGAACCTTTGGAAATGTTGAAAAACGTATCACAAGAGAGCATGACTTCGGTGACCAGGACCAACAGCCATCCATCCCTATCAGGAGCTGTGCACACAGCAGCTCTTAAAACGATTTTGAAAGCTGTGTTAGACATAAAGGTTTTTAATAATTTGATTAATCTCAAGGAACACGTGTGAAAGTAATACCATACTGTAGGCAAAGGAGTACATGGACCATGAAAATTATAAACTCAAACCCCAGATCTTACTGCCAGAACCTATTTTCAGTGTTTACTTTCTGACAGATAACTACTATCCTCACATTAATTATTACCTGGGTACCCGAAAAGCTATCTAATATGCATGTCTTCTAAATCACTCATATGCTTAAAAAAAGAAAAACAACCTGAAAAGATTTTACCTAAGAGAATAGTAGACTGATATATTTCAAATGCATTTTTTTTAATTTATTGGAGGAGTTATAGAAAGAGAGAGGGAGAAACAGAGAGAAATGTCTTCAGGTTTACTCCCCAAGTAGCGGCAATCATTGGAAGCTAGGAGCTAGGAGCTTCTTCAGAGTCTTCCACACAGGTACAGGGTCCCAAGCACCTGAGCCATCTTGTACTGTTTTCCCAGGTCACATTGCATAGGAAGAGAAACAAGCCGGATCCCATATGGGATGCAGGTGCTGCAGGAGGAGGCTTAGCCTACTATGCCACAGCACCATCCCCTGCAAATGCACTCTTAACTCAACATAAAGTCATTCATTTCCTTCACATATAGCACAGGGATAAGTTCACATTCCCTGGAAAAAAGGAACTGGCAGAAGGAGGCGTTCATTGGATTAACAGTGGAAAACCCACACAGAAACCAGACTTGAGAAAGACTGGTGCTCAAGAGGCAGACACTGTTAGCTGGACTCATACTTAGTTACCCAATGAAATTTGGACTTTTACAAGAGGCTTTGGTGAATGATGATGTCTGAAATGAAAAATCCCAAATGCC
This sequence comes from Oryctolagus cuniculus, assembly GCF_964237555.1. NCBI lineage: Eukaryota > Metazoa > Chordata > Mammalia > Lagomorpha > Leporidae > Oryctolagus > Oryctolagus cuniculus. Next base: position 27,275,965 of record NC_091433.1, read on the forward strand.
TGTATAGAGACACCTATCTTTACAATGGCAGAGTTTAAGAAGAGGAGAATAATTTTGTGAGTTTAGTAAAACAGACTAGGAAAATATTCACATAATAAAAATAACAACATTAAGAGAGGAGAGTCCATGAATAACTTTCCTCAAGAATAGAATACAAGGCATTGGAAGTAAGTAGCTTGTGAAATACAATTGTCATACACGATTTGAATAACATTGTGTGACTGAACTGAGGGTGGCTTTTACCATTTATATGCAAGCAGAATGGCCATTTACACAATTCACAATCAATTTAAAGTGTGTAAAATCAAGGTGGCCTAAAAACAATCTTATTGAATTAACAGTTCATGAATTGAAATTTACATAGAAAAATCTGCATTCAGTTACTAAAATGGAACACACATAGTTGACCTAGCTACTTTATACTCTTTGTAGAATCTTCTATTTTAAATTGACACATAGAATCAAGAAAACTGACACTATGAATGAGATTCAGAGAAATAAAACAATCATATTTAATAAGTAGGAACCAAAACCTGTAGACCAAAAAAACCTATTCTTTTTTTAACTTTAATTAATGTTAATAGATTCAATACGACTTACAGTTACAAATCTAAGAACATAATGACATTCACTTCCTCCCTCCTTCTATTCTCCTTACTTCTATCCTTTTTTCTGTCTTTTTTTTTAGTTTTTGAGATAGCATACCTTAAATTTACATTTTAATAAAGAGGCTTAATACTTCACTGAATAAGAGATTTAATAACTAAAAGCAAAAAGAACCTCTTTTAGTGGGAATATAGACAATGGTTATAAACAAGCCTACTCTTTCAATGAATCGGTTTGTAGGTTGCACCATGGTATGTTCTTTCTTTCTTTTATTTTATTGGAATAAGGAAATCTTTGGCTCACTTTGTTGACTCTAGTAATTAATCCAAGTATACTGAACCTTTGTTTCTTCAGCTATGGAACAAGAGATTATATATATATTATATTAAATTATATATTATATTTGATAAAATTATGTTAAGACTTAGGCTTGTCATGTTCAATATTACAGCCAATATCATACGTAGCTACTGAACTATTGAAATTCAGCGAATTCATCCAAATTATGATGTGTTGTAAGTGTGAAATGAGCACAGGTTATCAAAGCAAAAATAATACAAACTTTTTCATTAATGATTTTTCCTTTTTCCTTGTTATACTTCTTAGTCAGAAAAGTATTAAGTTTTTTTTTACTGTACTGTAAGTTTAAAATATGTTACCTCAAAAACAAAAAAAGGAAAGGGAGAATGAATGAGGGTGGGGGGAGAGAGTTGGAGGGAAGGAGGAAAGGAATATCATTATGTTCTTATAATTGTATCTACAAATCACACTGAATTTGCAAAAAATAATTAAAAAATAAAATATTTCTTAATATAATTTAAGAATAAAAAAATACTAGACACGTTGTTACAGGTGCCATGCATAGGTCTTTGAAATCGTTGGCACTAAAAATGTGTTATGGATGTTTTCTGGTGATTCAAATGATACTACCAGATGGTTGTTTTAAGAAAAGAAAAAGAAAAGAAACTTAATAATGTTTTACAAGCAATTAAATATTACAACTTAATTCATCATTTGAGTGTTTGTGAGAATTGGGGAAAAACAGCAAAAGAAGTATATTGAAGAGAGGAAAAATATCTGTCCTCAATGAGTACTCAATGACTGTCTACTAAATAATCAAGTACACATCCATAGGTTTCCAAACAATTATAAAGGTAGAAATAATTTCAGAAATTGCATATTACAAATCCCTTGTTCCATAGCTGAGGAAACAAAGGTTCAGTACACTTGGATTAATTACTAGAGTCAACAAAGTGAGCCAAAGAATGTTCCTGTTCTCTGCTAAACCTTGCAACAAAAGAGATCACCTGCACTTGGACCAAACATCACTCAACCACATGCATCTACAACATATTCTGGAAAAGAAAAATAAGAGCAGTACTTGAAAATTCTGAAATAAGAACCTCAAGAGAAACTTAGAACAAAACCCAAGAAGGAATTTACAGACAAAATATGTGTAATTATGAACTTCATATTGCTCTTAGTATTATCTTTACTAATCTTTTCAAATGGAAATTACATATCATTGACAATAGTTATATTAAGATAATTCTCCTTTTAAGAAACTGTTTACTGCCTATTCACTGATTTTTTTCAATTTTTTTGTAACTGCAATTATTTCTGCTTATCACATAGTCAATAGTCCATTATTTACTACTGAAAAATTCTTCAGATTGTCAGTGATAACCAGTCTATATGCAGCAATCTTAGAACTCTGATTTGTTGTGTACATACCATATTTTCACAAAAGAACACATGGAAATCTGGGGCATTTTCTTTATTGAGGTTTTTTATTCAAAATTAGTGCATGTAATATGGAATATCTGTATGTCTTGGTCTATGGTAATGATTAAAATTCATTTTCATACTCAAAAATAACATTTCACATTAGAATTTAAGAGGATCTCTTTGTTCTACTACATTTATTTATAATTAATGCAAAATACGTTATTAATTAAAAATGTAAGCCTCTGCTATTGACTGGGTGGTTTATAAAAACACTTTTATTTTAATTATAATGGTATTTGTTGGGAATTCTAATATCAAGACTCTATCTTGGGTACATCTTCAAATTCAAAAATGGTATTATTTTCAGTATGTACTCATGAGTGCAAAAGTCAAAGGAACACTTTGGAACATCTGTTATAAGGGCAATGGTCTCATTGATGAGGGCTCATCTCATGTTTCATAATTTAATTATTTTCCAAAGATCTCACTTACAAATGTCATTACATTGAGTATTAGATTTCAGTGCACAAATATAAATGTATTGATTAGAGAAAACAATGATATTCATCTATATATATATGACTTCACATTTAAATGTTAGATAACTTATTAAATGAATAAAAATAAAACTTGTAAATAGGAAAGAAATAGTTTCTTCTTTTTTCATTTTATAGAAAAAAATAAAACAGGAAATTTTCTATGTCTCTCTCCAGAAGGCATGGTTACCTTTTGAGTGGCAAAAAATCACTTTTTCTACCGGTGATATCTAAATTCCTTGGCATTTAAATTACATATTATTCTACTTCTTACATATAAACTATTTGAATAGTCTCATGGATTAAAAAATGTCAGTAGAAAATAGCTTATAAATACATTTTTACCAGGTAGAGTAGAAATTTATAGAACTAATGCTACACGCACATTCATACAAACTTTTTTTAACCCTTGAAAGCATTACACAACAATGCATTCTAACTGATGGTTCCTCAAATTTTAAGGAAGAATAAGTTACCTATATTAGTTTTTGACATATGAGGATCTCCCTCTACTTATTAGCATAGAATAAATGCACACCATGCTCTTTTCAGGGAACATAACATCAAACTACTTAAAATTTTAACATAAATTCTTTTGATAGATAATACTCATTAAGGGTTGAATAATGTCTATGTAATGCACACATTCCAATTATTTTCTAATTTTTATTACAGGTTCTTGTTGGTCCATCATCGAATCATACATACTATTGCCAAGACTATTTTGTCCATATTCCTCAAATAAGAGTCATTTAAAATATCTATATTATCTGTCATCCTCTTTCTGATACAAGGTCCCTAAAGCAAAAGTCAAACCTGTATGTGTTTCAGTATTGTTTTCCAGATATTTCTGGGATGAGGTGGTTAGGAAGACACAGAGGAAGATTGGTTTGAAAATCAGTTCTAAAAGCAAACAAACAAACAAAAATGCATTAATTTCCTAAGAAGCTGGTAAGGGTTAGATGGTTAGCATTGTCAATAAATTTTATTTTCTCTATGCTGCACCAGTAGTCAATAAGTTCATATTCAGCTTATTTCGGCAGCAAAGATCCATATTGTGCTGTAGCAGATGACAGGCCTCCGGTGGATCTCTGTTGATTCCTATAATTTACCAATCAATGAATGCATTAGATTTACTCTGATATTTTCATCATCAAAACAACTATAAGTGTTAATGATTTTTAAACTATCTTGATTTTTGCTTGGTTCAAGAAAGAAGAATTTAACATATAAGTTTAAAATCAAATGATTTTATCAAATATATTTACCCAATTAATGTTCACAGTAAATATTTTATAACTGAAACCATCATAGCTTTGATTTTAGCTCATCAGGATATATCCATACACAATTTTGACAAAATCGCTAAAAATCTCAAAATGCTTAAATGCTAAATGCCTCCATTCAGTAAAAATGCCTCTTGGATATTGGATATTAGTCTTCAAATTCTTCTGATGCTGATTTACATAGATTTACTCAAAAAGCAATGAATTCACTGTTGCTAGAAATGGCCTTATATTTCATTATATAAATTATTTGTTCAATAAATATCCAAGTGGTGTGGTATAATATCTATTTTTATTTATTTTAGAATAAGAGATTGAGAGATAATAATCTATAATATTAGATTACAGAATACATAAGAATTCAGTGGCATATTTATAACACACAATTCTATTATTTACATGTGTAACCCACAAAGATATTTATGATGCATCAAGTGCCTGATTGTACTGCATTGTCAATAATAAATTTATCAGTTTCTTGATATATTATAAGTCCACTCAGCTAATGTTACATTTAATGTTCTGTGATTATTTTAAATTTCTTTGTTTTATAACAAGATAAGCAAAATGATTAAAACAATAAATATACAAGAATTATATTATTGGGGCCAGCGCTGTGGCATAGTGGGCAAAGCTGCCCTCTGCAATGCTGGCATACAATATGGGCGCTGATTCAAGCCCTGGCTGCTCCATTTCCAATCCAGCTCTCTGTTATGTCCTGGGAAAGCAATAGAATAAGGCTCCAGTCCTTGAGCCCTTGCACCTGCATGGGAGACCTGGAAGAAAATCTTGGCTCCTAGTTCATGGCTCCTGACTTCAAATTGGTGCAGCTCTAGCCATTGAGGTCATCTGGAGAGTGAAACAGCTGGTGGACCTCTCTTTTTCTCTTTCTCTCTTTCTCTCTCTGCCTCTGCCTCTCTCTATAATTCTGCCTTTCAAATCAATAAAAAATATGTTCTGGTTCTTAAGGACTCCTGTAAAGGAAAGAATAGCATTTAGAAAAAAAATCATATTATTAAAGTGATCAAAATAAAATATGCAATGGAAATTATTCTTTAAAGTATTTTAATATATTAGGTTTATTATGTGAAATAGCAGATGATAAAATATCTTCATAAACTCTGTGAGACTGTGGTTAGTCCTATATTTACTCATCTTTATATAGTGTGAATTTTGTTTTAATAAATAAATCATGCTTTAATGCATTAATCATATGATTTTATTTTCTACTCAGAAAAATAGGTGGAATTTTAAATGTTACAAAACATTCCAAAATTTCCATTGTTGAAGCTGCAATTATTTCATCAGATGAACACAACTGGAAAAGTGTCAAAGTGTGTGGGCATGATCTTCATAGGCATATGCACAGACTGATAAGACATAAAAACAACCAGAATAATCACTAGAGAAAACCTCATACTCACCAAAATATTCCTACTTCTGAAGGCAATCAATTTCTGAAGACAATATAGGCCGGAAGGCATTACAAGTTGCTAATTTCTTTCAGAATTTAGAAAAAAAAATATGGATATTTACTCAATGACTGCCACCAGGTTGTAAACTGCCCATAATCTTTTCAGAAATTACTGAAACTTTTGAGGAGTTAATAATAATGAAGGTTAGGAATAAAAAAAAATTACAAAATATTATAATGGCAGTGCCAAAGTAAAGCTAATCAGAAACAAAGACGGCATGTCAAAGAGCTTGAAGGATTAAAATACAGGCTCCTAGGGAACGGACTCGCAGATTACCTTTTTCTTCAGCTCTATAGTTCATTGGAAGTACGAAAGCGCCAAATATCTTGAATTCTAAATAGACTTCAATACACAGGATGTTATTACTGAAGTTAACTTTGCTGAGTTCTACTGTAGAATATTTTCTTCTCAGGTATTCTGCAAATTCTATAATTGCTAATTAGATTACCAGCTATAATGTAATGGAGAAAGTGCAGGTAGAAAGTGCAGGCCGTTACAGATAAAGAAATACTTCATAAAAATAGACAGGATGTTGACTTTCTCTTAATTCATAAACATAAGGTGAAAATGAACCATATTGCAGGAAACAACTCATAGCAAAGTGGGCAGGACATAAAAAATAAATTAAATACAAGTAATTTTTTATAAATAAAGAAAAAAACTAAGCTATATATATTCATAGAATTTAAACCTAATCTGCAATGTGTAGAGATTCAAAGTAAGGCTAGTATGGGGAAATATTTCAATGCACTTCAAAATCAAAAATTATGTTTGGAGACTATTACAAAAGTTTAGGTAGGTTTATTTTTAACATGTCCATTAATGTCACCTTGTATTATTCTGGAAACAGTTGAAATGCCTGGTATATTTTGATTTCTTTAGAATGATGGTGAGTCCATACATTTATACAGCCAATTTTAACGAGATCATGAAAATCTCTAATTTTTGGGGACCTGATAGTTTAAAATAAAGTCCACTAAGTTGTTATTGAAGGATGTTGACAACTCCTATGGATAATATAATTGGGATTTTAAGAAGACTGACATGTCACGGTCAAGTATGTTAAAGCACAGTGTTTAGAAACCAGAAAATTAGAAACAAAACCAACAGCACATTAATGGAGATCTGCAGTCCTGTGATTGGTGTTTGTTTTTTAATAGGCTTTCTGTTCAAGTTACTTAAACTGTCCATTGTAATGATATTATTTTAGATATATTTCAAAGGAAACATCAAAGGTACAATGTACCATGGTACAGTCTGCAAATTTATATACTTACTCAAGTGCCATTGCAGTTTTATGGCTGTAAAGAATATAGAGAAAGAATTTAAAATCGTTTCTCACAGACAGTATCTCAATAGAAATTGATGGCTGCCTAAATGAGGTAATAAGGAGAAAATAAGGAATATTAGCAAATTTATCTCAAATATAAAATAATCTGTAATTAATAGAGCTGTTCAGTCATCCCTAATTAATAAATACAATATATTCTAAGTTCAAGATTGTACAGTAAATTAGACTGTTATTTTTCATCAAAATGGTCAAAGGCTGCTGTAGTTTTACATGGTTTGAACATAATTGGTGACTTTCATTAAATAGCTATTTAAAAGAAAAAAAAATAATCAAAGGAGAGTTGGACTGCCTCACCCGGAATGAAGACTGGCTTGAGAACAATGCACCGCATTTGGCTTGCTGACTGATTTTCAATTCAAGCTGCCATCTTCATGCAGATTTCTTTGACTCACTTTTATTTTTCTCCAGTAATGCTGGTTTCACTGAAAATAATATAATTTTTTTCTTTTTATTTAAAGGAATTTAGAACATTCTTGGCCTTACGAACAAATTTGAACTGTCAACTTAATGTCTAAATTGGAAAATTGGAAAAGTAAAACAAGAAGATGAAATGGTACAGACTAACCAAAGGAAAAGTCTCATAATTTGCTTCATTGCCATGGTAGTTTTTGGTTCCTAAATTACAAAGTACCATCACAGTGAAGAAAGAAGCTTTGGGAAGTGTGGCAGGATGGAAACTGGGAAGTGGAGGAACCTTCAAAATAGGGCTTCGACTGAATGTCCTTCAAAAGGTCATTACTGCTTTTAAATATTAGATCTGCAAGTAAGTGAAAAGACAATTATCAAATTTTATAATAGAGTAATATAAAATTACAGAAATTATAAAACAATAGAAACATAATGAAAATTGCAAAAAAAACATATATAATAATTTATGAATTCAAAATACTTCTTTAAGGTTTTTATCATAAAAACAAAACATAACTTGACTATTAGGCATATACATGTAAATATATATATATATACACACCTTAATATATTTGTGTATATGTATATGTATTTCTAAATATATAAAAACTGACCCAATTATAGTTACAAAATTATATGAATGTAAATAATAAGGTAACTATGTTCATTTATAATATGTCACATTAATTAAATTAATTAATACAATCTGTTTTAGCACTAAAAGATTATAATTTGGTCTGGCAAAATATCATCTACTTCAGTAATCAACTTTTAACACAATTGCATATTCAGGGACAGGAACATATATTTTCTTACACTAGTAGTAGCAGAGTTAAGTATGAAAGTATTAAAGGGATTAAAAAATGCTATTTATGGAAAATGCCTAATAAAAAATTTTGAGACATGTCCTGCAGTATAGAAAAAAACAACAATCTAATTAGATAATCAAAATCAGCTTATTACCTAACTGAAGATCTCAAATTTACTTTATAGGAATTATATGATTTCCTTTCCTAATTTGAAAGAATGTGCAAATCAAATAAATTTGCAATGGTTTGTTTCATTTTGTAAGAAGAGTGAAAAAAACATGGAATATGAAGCCTCTAGCTCAAAAGGCAAAGTAAATTAGATCCCTGATTAAATATTTTCATATATGTTTATAGCAGAATATAATTGTAGTGTTAACTCAGGGGAAAATACAGGTTTCATGACATAAGAAATAAAATACTGTTTAATATTGAGCTTTGTCTAGTTTTTGTTGTGGAGAGTTTTCCAACGGAGTAAAAATCATGTCTATTGGGAATATTCTTTTTAAAATATTAAAGAGATATGAGGGATAAATGGTAAATTTTCTTAATTACACTAAAATCTAAGCACCTAGCATATAATGTTTTGGCAATAATTATAGTTGTAACATCAGAAGCACCTATTAATTTTATTACCATCCTAGAATTTTATCTATGGCAGTAGCAAAATATCATTTTAAATTGCCTCTGGTGACCAAAGAGAAATACACAGGACAATTTCCTTGCTTCAGGCTTCATGGACCAACAACATGGAAAGTTTTTGGCCTATCCTGTCTTTTCAAAATCATTTGCCTAAGCCAGCAAGTCCTGATAGTTCTATACAACACTCTTGGGGAAAACCAATTCACATTCATAATAATTTGAGAGGTATTGTATCCTCTTATTGTAGAAGTGTATAAGCATTTGCAAACACAAACGCACACAGAGATGTAATTACTTGTAGATTTTAACTATAACTGTTTCTGTAACTCTATGTAGTGATAGGTGAGTTATTGATATACGAGGTTACATCAAAGGGAGAATTTGTGGAAAGTGACATTAAAGGGTAAAGCGATTGTGGTTCAAAAATATTCTGAAGTACATCTATAAAAGGGGTCTTCAAAATTTAGTAGAAATGCATAATGTGAAAAAAAAAAAACACATGGGCTTCAATGCTTTGTACCCAGATAATCTTTTATTTGTTTATTTTTTTTTTATTTGACAGGTAGAGTTACAGACAGTGAGAGACAAAGACAGAGAGAAAGGTCTTCCTTCCATTGATTCACCCTCAAGATGGCTGCTACAGCTGGAGCTACGCGGATCCAAAGCTAGGAGCCAGGTGCTTTTTCCTGGTCTCCCATATGGGTGCAGGAGCTGAAGCATTTGGGCCATCCTACACTGCCCTCCTGGGCCACAGCAGAGAGCTGGACTGGAAGAGGAGCAACCAGGACTAGAACTGGCACCCATATGGGATGCCGGCGCTGCAGGAAGAGGATTAACCAACTGAACCACTGCATCAGCCCCTGATAATCTTTTAAATCCATTTTTCATAAATACTTTGAAAGATTCTTTGACCTGTGGCTAACAAACCTCACTCATTTTGTTTTACAAAACATTTTCAAACTTCCTGTGTAGACACTTTTTTTCACCTACTACTCTGAAATGCACACGCTTTTGGTAAATGCTGCAGTAAATATCAATGACAGCTGGTGAATCCTAAACTTCGATGGAGACAACTTTCAAAGTCAACTACATCTTCCTAGTGGGTAGGGAATTATGGGAAAGTATGTACTCGGAACACAATAGGAGCTCACAAACTCAAATCTTGTTCCTTGAATCTAAGTACTTTCTACATAGTTAGTAGTTGCTCAATGAATTTGATTAAGTAATTTATTTTAATGATGTTTATCTTCTGAATTCAAGAGTTTGTGTTCAGTCCAGGACTTATGCTAATGAATATATCCTACCCAAAGTTTTTTTTTTTTTTTTTTTTTTCAGATTTTGTTTATTTGTTTGAGAGAGAGAGAGGCTTAAAGAGAGAAGGAGAGACAGAGAAAAAGGTTTTCCATCTGCTGGTTCATTCCCCAAATGGCTGCAATGGTTGCAATTGCTGGAGCTGGGCTCATCTGAATCCAGGAGCCAGGCACTTGTTCCAGGTCTCTCAAGCAGGTGCAGGGGCCCAAGCACTTGAGTCATTTTATGTTGATTTTCCAAGTCATAAACAGAGAGTTGGATCAGAAGAGGAGAAGCCAGGACATGAACTGGCACCTCTATGATACACTGGCACCACAGGGGGTAGCTTAACCTACTACGCTATAGCCCGGGCCTCCCAAAGACATTTTTATATGAGTATGTATAAAAGTTGTGCATAAAAGCTTTCAGATATTTTAGTAGATAGATTTATCCCAATCTAAAAGAATACATGTTATCTAATATGTTACATTTTTAACTTTGCAAGCTATGAAAACTGTTTACCTAAAAAATCCATTTTCTAGAATGATAATTTATCTGTAGAGGCACTTGGTCATTCTACATGAAACTGAAGTTACGCAGTTTGCTTAACAGTAAAAATGATAGCAGATGATGCCCACTATTGTGGTCTTAGTTAACTATTAGAACAGAATCCTTGATTATATTATTCAACTTTGTTAACAATTATGTTGTTTCATTTAAGAAATCAGTCCATTTTACATCTCACCATATGAATATTTTTCTCAACAATGACAAATTTCAATATTTGACCACATAAGAATCCCTTTATGTAATCTGAAATATTTGTCATTGAATGTGTTTTAGGCAAAAATTCTAGTAATTTTCTTCCCAGAATAGCTGTCGTTTCAGAAACAGAAGTGTTTTTGGATTTAAGCTTCCATTTCATAAAGATATGTTTTATATGTCATTCTTATATACAAGAGGTTTTCTTTATGGTTCAGCCTGTTCTCTTCTCCTGGCTAAGCTGAATAGATGTTGATGAATTCAGAATCCAAAGATGCTGGCTTCAGGGCAACTGAGATCAATCTCATTACACAATATTGTTAAAGAAGCTGCTAGTTTTGCACAGGGCAACTATTATATGTGACATTCAGTAGGTAAAAGGTTAAGTACATATTGTACATTTTTAAAAATCAAATTGCTTCAAATTAAAATATATTCATAAGAGAATATGTGCTGTCATGAATTTAAAAAAAAAAACAAGAAGGAAAAATATACAGGCAATTTGTGCTTTATTTTAATTCATTTCACTATGCTAACTGCCAACATAGAATAAACAGTATTTTAGCCAAAATAAAGCAAAGGAATACATTAACTTTATCACTGCATTTTTGCTAGAGATAACTTTCACTACTTTCATCCTATATATAGTTCTGAACAACTTGAAATTAACATGGTTCTTATTATAACTTGAGTATTATAAGATATACTATTTGCCTTCAACATCAAAAGAAGTTTAAAATAGCCTTAAAATGTTGAGACCTCATAGGAATCTGTATTTTCACTTAGATGCTTAATTGTGAAATGTGGAATTATTTAAGAAACCAATTTCTTGGAGATCAATACAGGTGTCTCACCATGATTATCCAGATTGCCTATTTATATTGACAAGTTTTATATTGAAAAGTTTAAGCACAAATCACTTGTCATCCAGTTTGACATGGATCTTAATTTTATTGGCAGAGTTTGAATATCTAAACATATGTAAAGAATATGTATTATATACTCTATTTTGTAATATATGCTATGATTATAATATATAATTATTAAAATATAATGAATTATTAAACAATATAAATTATTTAGGAATACACTGGGAAATCAAGGATATATTAGTTTTCAAATAGATGTTTGCACTTAAAATGAAGACATTTAGAGTTTACAAAATTATTTTTGGGAAGTGAGCATATTTATCTTTTGCATTGCATTCGAATCCCTTCAGCACACCTGTTTTTAGCACCTGGCACCAGATTCTTTACAAAATATAACAAATCAAAGATTTGATTTATTAAGCATGATCAAATTGTTTCCTTTATCTAGATTCTTCATAAAATTATAGGTATGTCAATATGTATTTGATGGTATGAACTGAAAGGTTTAAATGCCATAAGTTGTTTTCTTAATGTTAAGAAAGAATAACTATCCAGGTGTGGTGATATTTTCAGTTAATGTTTCTGCAGAGATAATTAAAGGCTTATCAGATTATGACAAAGATTTAATCATATGTTAGGTCACAAAGAGCCAATCTAAATCTTCAAGTAAGTTTGTTAATAACTTTGAATGTGAACTTGTCATCTGGCTGTAACTATCACCATTTCTTCTTACATTCGTCAAACTCTTCTCTATATTGGCACTGGATAGAGGTCATCTTGTACATTAGTGCAATGTGCAAGTTCACTCATTTAGGCCCACCAACTGGCCACTCCTTTCATATGACACAAGTTTATTTCTAGTCTTAATATGTGTCATTTCTCTCTTCTTTCAATTTGATAGTGAAAATGCTGTTTGTTGATTTGATCATTTCCATACAAGTCCTCCTATAGGGAGAAAACATTACTAGGAATTAAATGAAGTTAGTTTCCTTTGAAATGCAAACTTATACTAGTGTGTGCATTTAGATCCCACTTTTAACCTGGTGGTTTTCTATTGCACTGTGGAAAAGTGCAGGCAAGTCAACAGGCCACAATCCTGGCGAGCTGTCTAGGGAGAAGAATGAAGTATAATGAATTTTGCACAGCAGGTTGAAGGCATCCAAGTAATCTTGGAGAATAAAGGAACCGGGCAGACTGATATTTAATACCGTTTAAAAACATAACTATTTAATAAGAAACATCCTGGTTGTTTAGGATAATACTACAAAGCACAGTCAATTTATAAGAGTTTTGTATCTCTTGGTACAAAAAATGGATACTTTGTGAAATAACTATTTTTTCTGGATTTTCCAATTTGAGCTTAAATGTTTATTATCATGTGATGATGCCAACATAATAGCATAACTATATACCACAATTTTGTATTGCATGAGATTTGAGTTGGTTAAGTAATGAATGGAAATTTTATTAAACCTCCACCTGTAGATAGTACTGTTGGGAGCTGTAATAAATTCCCTGAAGGAAAAGCGTTACGATGATGCTCAACTTGGATCTAAATTCTACTCAAAGATCCAGCAACTACATGCGAGAGGGTATAAGTGAGAGAACCTTTCTGTGCCCTTCTTCATTCTTACTTGAAGGGAGTTTTGTTGCATGAATTTTCAAAGATATGATAGAGATCAGTAATTCCAAAGTCCTCAGATTCATAAAAAAATTCTGTCAATTTTGGAGACATTGTATGCTATTACACTTGAAGACTGAAATACATTTTACACATTAAACACTCATTTAAGTCATTCTGCACACTGTTAAAACATACTTGAGAAGTGTTGACTTAAATACACAAAAGATTAATTTTTCAATATTGTTATGGTATTAAGTAATTATTAATATTCTTATCATTTTAATGTAGATGTCACATAAACATCTACCAATTAATAATTATTCAGGTTGCAAAGAATCGCCTTGAGGCTACATCTTAAATATTGCCTCTGAAGGGGAGGAACACTTGACTTATCTGAATTACACCTGAACAGCTTGGAGACCTCCCAGAGATAAGCAACTGCAACAGCTTGCAGACCTCCTGCATAAAATAAAATAAAATATCCAGAGTGCTGTAAAATAGCAAAATGCTGTAAGTCTGTGAACTCCTTCCTATTTCTGTTTTATTTATACTGTTTATAAAAGTAAATTACTTGTTTGAAGTACGACTCTTGAAGCTGCCTGGATCTCTATGGGGAAGTACTCCTGTGAATCCTCTTTTATTGGAAGTAGTTGATCTTTAGCTCCAGGGATGAGATCTGCCAGGTTGAAAAGCTTTGCTTTCTAAGAGGAGAGTCAATCAGATTTGAGAATAGAGGGAGACCTCTACTAAGAACCAAATGTGGTGCAACTTATCTCTTTTAAACTGATTCCCCAACTCAGAATACCATAACCCAGGGCAGCTGCATTTCCGAAAATAGCTGAGTAATGCTTTTTTTTTTATGTTTTAGCTCCAAAGAATTCCAAAAGTAACATGCAAAAGATATTCAAAACCATTTTGACATCAGGGAGAAAGTTTATTTTCTCTTTATTTGTTTTTCATTTATCCACTTGAAGATTTGGTTATGAAATAAGGTTGCTATTTATTTGGTTAGCTATTTCACACCAGGATAATAATTCATTTTAAATCACAAATAAATATCCTGAATCTTTCTCTTTTATATGATGAGAATATATGGTATTTTCCAATCATCATTTTAGTTGGGTCATTAGAAATAAAATGACATATTCTCTCCTCGCTCACATAACTTAACTTGTATCTTTTGATAACACTAAAGCAGTAGCTTTTAGCCTTGGTGGAAGATCCTTTTGAGAACTTGATGGAATCTGTGAAAATACAGTTGGAACCAAATTTAATGTGTTACTAAGATCACAGATTAAGAAATGAGAAGCAGAATACAGAAGGGAATAGCTATTATCATAACAACTGTATTTTTTCACTTTAACCTTTACTGATAGTTAAGGAATTAATGAATAGATAATCAGTACACTCATATTTTGCATACAGTCACAATTTGCTAATTAACTGTGCTAATTATAAATACCGAGGAAATATACCCCAAGACACCAAAGGTGTTCCAGATTAAAAAGATAGAATTCAGTATCACAAGCCAATCACAAGTTCAGGGAATTTTTTTGAAATTGATAGATTGTTAAACTGATTTCAATTTCACACTCTTTTCATTTGTTTCTTTATAGGCATCACATCACATTGTACCCAGATACAATGGAGAATGTACCATAATCAAATAAAAGGAAAAAGAAAACATATATTGAAAGGGTTCTTTAAAATGTACAAATTCTGACTTTGCTCCTGAGGGAAAATTGTCAATTAAGTCTTTGATTATTATTAGTTTTTATAAAGTAAATTAATTGTTAGAACAACTACCTGCCAATGAACTACAAGGAAATATTTCTGTGAATTCTCTTATTGGAAGGTATTGATCTTTATTTTTTGTTAAGATTTTATGTATTTACTTGAGAGACAGAGCTTCACAGGGAGATTGTGAGAGTCACAGAGAAAGATCTTCCATCCACTGGTTCTATTCCCAAATGGCCACAATGGCTGGAGCTGGACCAATCCAATATCAGGAGCCAGGAGCTTCTTCCTGGTATCCCAGACAGGGGCAGGGACCTAGGCACTTGGGCTATCTTCCACTGCTTTCCCAGGCCATTCTAAGCAGAGAGCTGGTTCAGAATAGGGGCAGCTGGAACATTAACTATATCCATATGGGATGCCAGTGGCACAGGTGGAGGCTTAGCCTACTTGATCTACTTGCTTGATCTTTAGACGGAGAGATATTAAGGGGTGTCTTTACAGAAGAAGATGAGGGAAAGTCAAGCCTTTTGTAAATCAGAGACAAAAAGAAGAGGATAATGTTAGAGATAATGTTTCATCAAATAGTCTGCATTGCTCAGCATCACCCTTAAATACTGAATAGCACACATACACATACATGGAGTAGGTTACTCGTCACTATTTCTAATTTGTGTTTATGCTTTCCTTTTTTTCATTATCTGCCTCTTTTTTCTCCTAGTACTAATTTCCTCCAAGTCCAGTTCTATTCTCCATTTCAGAGTACATCAGTTTGGTGTACTCTGAAAAAATGTCTTCCAATCCAAAAAGTGAGGTCATATGAAATATTTTTTCATTTTAATTTGTTTTCATTTTTATATAAACATTCCAAAATCTCATTCTTAAGACTTAAAGACATATTAACACATTTTATACAATATTCCTGAGTGCAAACCTTGTCTGTTGAATGACACTACAACGTTTAATGGAGACTATGACCAAAACTTACATTGTAGAAAGAACTCAAAATAAAATAAGGGGTGCAATCTGACTCTGGCACTTAGTTGTTGCAATAAATGGTGGAACCTAGAAATTAAGTACTCTAATCCATTATCTGTAGTAAGGAGCCAATTGCAAAAACATGAATGCAATAATTTTTCTAAAATGCAATGCATTCTTCCTTAATTGTTATATTTAATATAAATTCTAATGCCAATAGTGTGATCCCCAGTATAGCATTTTGGTTGTGTTATTATACCCAGAAAAAATAATGTGGTGATAGGTGTTAAGTTTCATGGAAATTCAATTCTAAACATTTCAGAGTGTATCAGCATGTATTGGCTTAAAAAGTGCAAACAGATATTTAGCTCTTAATGATACAGCATTAATAACAAGAGTGAAAATAACACATTGAGCAAAATATAATTATTTATGTTTTTCTTTCTGTAAAAAAAGATAAAATTTTAAGGAGTGGAAATAATCTTTATAATCAAACAAATCTTGGTTGCAGATCTGGTTATATCATTTCTTTAGCCATGTTGTTATGGGTTGCATTTTTCAACTCTTGGAGACTGATTTTCCTTAACAGAAAAATGTGCTTAATGTTTACCTTTCAGAATTGTGTAAGAATTATACATACACACATACATGCATGTAGGTCTTTAAAAACTTTAAAAAATTTCAAGAATAGATATTTGCTAATAAAATGACATTTTAAAGAACAATATGAGACTATCACAAAGTTGACAGTAAAAAAGGATCACTATTTGAGTGTACATACATATATGTATTGAAAAATAGATGGTTAAAACAGCATTAACTACTTGTAGTATGAAGTATCTGGAAAAATGCAATCATAGTGACAAAGTACATCTTTGCAAGGGATTGTGAATTTCAAGATGAAGGTTTATGAATTAAAAATTGAAAGACATGTTTAAGTATAGCTCCTTAGAATGAAATAAGATTTTAACAGGAAATAAGATTTTACCAAATAAATTCATGCTGTTTACAATATTCTTACTAAAATGGATTATTCCATAAATACACATTATGTTGGGGGTTTCAAAAACATATATTATGTCCTTGTGCAGCAGAACAGAGAATCGAATGTAATTAATAAATTAAGCTAGAAATTATTTTTGTCAGAGGCCTGTAGAGCTCCCCCTCCACTCACCCCCAATATAATTTATAAATACAGGAATTGAAAATTTCTAGTATCCAGTGAAATGTCATTGTTGTGTCCTGTCTTCATATGCCCAAGTACATTCTTCACATTATTGTCAGTTAAAAATGTAATATAAAGCATCCACATGCTCTAATGAAGACGTAAAAAATGCAGAGTTGAAAGCAATGTTGTGGAGTGGGAAGGGTAAGTGCAGGACTGTTTGCTGTGTGTGTGTTTGCACACATGTGCGCACAGGTGACACCATAGGAGGCTTTGATATTACACATGCATAAACAGTACTAGAGGCACTCTGAAGACTTATTCTCAAGTTATTATGTGCCCTGGAATGTAGGATGATGTTGGGTTTTACCAAATAATCACAACAGGTGAGGCCTAGAAAGTATTGGTTAAATATGCTCAGTGTCTTGTAATTAAGGAGGAATTGGATTGGCTTCAAGTAGAAATAAATCTATTTGAACAAAAATATAGTCAAAAGTTAAAGTTAAGAGAGATTGGAATTTATTAAAAAGAGTGAGTGGAGTTATGTCTCACCTAAAAGGGCTACATAACAAGCAACATCCACTTAATATTCTTACAAAACATTGATTCTGGGGAACATTTTCAAGTACAGTCAGATAAAGAATGACTTAAAACTATTTGCTTCTATAAACAGAAGTATCCATATTGTTATTTAGATGTGTTCTGAAGAACTGTATTGCTAATATTTTACTGCATCCATATAGTACTTTCAAATAAAATTTTTACTTCTGAATGACAGTAAACATCACATTGAAAGGGACTTGCAAGAGATGAAAAAATAATGGTTTCCAAAAATGAGAAAAAAATGCAGAACATAACACCAATAAATTATGAGTTCAATACTGTGACTTTAAATAAATTTGTTAAGTACAACTTACAATAAATTAACCAAAAGATGAAATTATCTAATATGTAAATTAAGATAGTTTCAAAATAACTTTTGCTTTTACCCACTTATTATGTGGGGATCAATAAGCTTACTCACAGTTTACTATAATATGAACTGCCATAGATGAAGAATAATGGGATCCTAACTCATGGGGTAACACACTGGTTGTTATGGCCTTGTTTTTGACTGCTGACTTGCAATGCTGTAACCCTAGACATTAAAACTTGGAAAATTATATATAAAATATAATTGAAAAATGTGGACATTTGTACTCAATCAAGTGATATAAAAATTTTGATTTTGGATCTGAATATGAAACCACACATCATGCAACATTGTGGCCACAAATGTTATATATTAATTTGAGAATGGCATCATTTTTGAATAAATTATTGAATAAATGTTCCATAGGAGGGATTTCTGAAGATGTGGATTATCATGTTCTTGAAAGAATAGAAAATTCACTTTGAAATATGTTGTATGAAAATTCCTTATTGAGATAGATATTTGTACTATTTCTCAGCTACAGAGTTGACACCATGGACTTAACAAAATATTTGTGAATGAGTTGTATTCTAGTTTTCTTTCTATGTATAGTTATTTGGAATAGTTATGCATTTATTACAGATAATAATTACTTCAATGTTCCTGAAAATTGTATTGAAGTAATGCTATGTTAATGTCATTGAAAATACTGACGGCAACGTTATGTTATGTGTGATGGGAAGTGGTATGTCCTATGAAAGAGAGGTGAGGGTGGAAGCCAAGAAGACAAGGGAAAAATAAGAATTGGACTAAAACAAACACACAATAAAAACTATATAAAGCAGGTGGGAGGACATTCTTAGAAATCTGATATTGCAAACTAGAAAATAGAAAACTCATATACTGTTGGAAAATAGTAGCAGATATGTTGAAAATTGCATAATGTATCAATTATTATGTCACCCATGACATTCCTAAAGAGGTATTGATAATTGGTTTGCCTCTATAAAGTTATGAAATGAGCACAGATTATCCATCTGAAGTGGCTGTTATCCATTAGGGCTTGATTGTTTTTGGGATGCAGTTCATGGTAAAGAACAAATGTGTACAGGTGTCACACTTGATTTTCGAAAACGTTTAACTGGTAAAAGCATGCTACTCCTCACTTTTCATTGAAAGATCCCCAGTAGAGGGTCTCGCCTGAAGGGAAGAGATGCTGGAAGATGGAATCCAGCACCCATGAAGACAACTGGATCATTGGTGGAAATCTAGCATTCTCAACCACCGTGGCATAGCAGGACTTATATACTGGGAAGGTGATACAGAGTGAAACTCCACTGCTGAAGATCAGATGTAGCTCTATAATATGAAGGGAAAGGGCCCTTCTGATATGAACTGGACACTTTATGAAATAACAAAAGGACTTGTCATGTCTGATTGTTTAAATTGTTTGTTTTTCCATATCTAAATATATGTACACAACATAACAGATTGTATGCTTTGGAAGTGTTATTCAAATCAAAACATTCACAAATCCCAGTAATGTTTTCCTGAGAGAGGGAGAGAGAAGGAGAGAGAGAAAAAAGTACAATGAAGCACAATGAAATTGAAATTAATGAAAAACAAATAATCACTCATATTAGAGCTCAACGAATTCTGTGAGTCCATGGAGCATAGAAAGTTCCTGATCGATGTCATTGCTTGATATGCATAAATATGAATTTACATAAAGTTTGTCTCATGGTTACATATTTACTGAATTTCAGATATTTAGCCACTAGTTTCAGGAATGATGTAAGCTGAACATGTTTTGGATGCTTTCTCTGGTTCTCATAATTCAAGTCTTTATACTATATTTCCCACCAAAAAAATGCTCAGAACATTCTGGAAACTGGCAAGTCCTGGATTTGAGAGCAAAGAAGAGGATGTGTCTAGAACATTCTGCTATTTTTATTAATTTCGCTTTCTAAATTAATATTTTTCAGAGGAAGAAATGAATCAACTTCAACTTGAGAAAGATCATCTGAAATATGGTATTAGCTATGTCTGAAATAAAAGGGAAGTTCAATAATATATATAAGAAATATCAGATTCATTCAGATCAAATGAGATTATGTAAATTACTATTTTAGTACTATATTATATGAGATGTCTCAAAATATGGAAGTGGAATGTAACTGTGTGTTTACTAAAAAGTAACGATTGTTAGAACAATTGCTATTCTATTTAAAAATCAGCCTGAAAATGTTGGAAGTGGAACTTAGGAGAACAGGGATTTTTAATTCTAAGCTACCATTCAGCAGAAAAACTAGTTGATTCTCTTCAAAACTTTGCTTCAAGTTTACTCTGAAACCCATCTCTATCTCAGTCACAGAGAAAGGTAAGCAATAGATAGGAGCATATTTAGGATGTTTTCGGATTCATTCAATTGAACAAACTGAGACATGATTTTTAGACATATCCAGTTGTCTAAAGTGAGGAGACAAAGGCTTAATCTGGAACCAGGAGTAGAAGGACCTCATGACAACTAATATTCTCTAACATACAATAACATGTGTAATTAGAACATCAAAATAACAGTAGGATATACTTGATTTTTGCTAGATAATGAAATGAATATATGACACTGATAAGCACTGGGATAAAAAAACAAATAGTAAATAGTTAGCATTTCTGGAATAATGACTATCAGGATGTAATGACTATAGTTAAAATAATACAAGATTAATGCACTTTATCCATTAGGAATATGACAATGCAGATTATGTTCAGAATAAATTACAAAATGGAGACTTTAAGCAAGTTAAGCAGAAAATTTCATAATAACTTAAGATGATGAAATTTCTGAAAGTGAGATGTCTATGTGTTATTTATCCAGAAGACATAGGTTAATAATAATTATGAAATTTCTCAATGATCATTCACTGGAGAGTAAAGTGACTTCATTTGAGAAGATGTTAGTTTGGGTGTTACACATATGATGAGATATCATAGCTGCAATAATATGTAAAATCATTATTTCCAAGTTTTATCATTATGAACATCTTGAAAACCCTAGTGGCATTTTATTATTGCATCTTTTCTTTTATTATTTTGTTCTATGGCATAAGTTTACGAAGGAGAAGTCTATTAAATAAATATTTGCAATATTACATTTGTGTCTATTATTATTTGTTTTTATAGAATTTTTGAGTATTCAGGATGTCTGTGAATGATATGAATAGCCACAACTCATAAACTATGAAAATACATTCCACAGCACTCTATTTATTCTTTTTGACCTTTTCTATACTTTCTTCAGTCTGTGACATAATCCCTAGATCCCTTCAACTAACTCTTGTCATAACTTCTTCTAGGAGAACACATTTATGTTGATTACCGAACTGTCCTGTATCCCCAATTGGATCATGAACTCTTTTATGGCAAGGAAGGTATTTCCATGTTAATGGATGGCCCATCTATTCAGTAAAATGTTATGAAGACCCAATGATTGCTTTTTATCCTGACTTATTTTTGATACTTTTTACTATCATATTGTTTACTCAGATTCTTTATGCAGACTCTCTAAAGCTGTCTCATTGTGTTTTATCTGAGTTGGGGGGAAATATTATGCTTTTGTCCTGATAATTTTAGATGTTTCCCTATTAAGACAAAAAATGAAAGTCTCTAAAAGAAAATATATATGCAAATGAAGTACCACAATCATTATAACTAAAAGTAACTTTGTCCATGATACTATCATGGAATATTCATATATTATCCTGGAAATCTTAATACCATGATAACAAACCTTTTATCATTTTTTCCTCTTCTGATCTTTAGATTTGACAGAGTTTGATTGATATTGTACACAGCAGACTCATTATAGTCAAAGCTTATTTGGATTTATTGGAAATTGCAAAAGAAAACAAAGCCAATGGAATAAAGTTGAAAATAGTACAATCTGTTTTTGTAGTTTCTAAAACATTGGTTTACCTGAAAAGTGCTTTTGATTTCTCAAAATTCTCAAATTCTTTCAGAGAATGATAGGAAAAAATAAGATTTATAAGCTGTACTTGTATATTATTAGGCTTGAATATCAAATTTTACACTATTAGTTATTACTGCAATAGCCTCAGTCTTCACTGAGGAATTTTAAATTACTAATTATTCTTGTAAAAATTCTTCAGGAATATTTTGCTAAAATTTTTCTTAGCTAAGGAAGGTTAGTCAGGGTCTAGTCAAAAGACAAACTATGCTAAGAATTCAAACACATGGAACTTATATTTAAAGACTGCTTAACATAAAAGGGGGTAACTTTTAAACGGTTAAAGGAGATTCCTGGGAATAGATAAATTGCAAATACAAATGGTTGCTACCCTCCCAGGTGGCTGACAATGGACATTTAAAATTGAGATCCATATCTCCTTTTAAGGGGTATGGCTGACCTAAGAGTATATATTCTACTGGGGGTGATCAAAATCACTAGGATTTGAAGTTAAAGATTCCAGCAATACCATGGGGGAAAAAGTCATAAGACCACTTATTGACTTTGACTTTTTCATGTCCTCGGATACCAACTATTGACACAGGTAGCATTGCATAAGTAGGGCAGGGAATATTGTATTTGGAGGTGCAGGGGAATAAACTTAAAATAGGCTCTAATCATTTCATTTTTGTTGCTAAGCTACTGGCTGTATCTTTCTACAATCATTTGAGCTCCATGTAGCAAGATTCTGCTACCTTTCACAGAGTTGAAATTCTCAAACTTCCTTGTCCAAAATGTGAAGATACTGCTTTTAACAGTTGTTGAATCTATCTCTGACTTCATTAATTCTTCAGGTTCAGTTACAATCCTTTCTAATATTTTAATGTTAATATTGAATTAATATATTAAAAACGGACAGGTGAAGAAAAGTTAATTATATACAATAGTTAATTTAAGAAATAAGTAGTACACATAACAAGAAAAGAGAAAATCAGTATAATCTTTATTTCTTTTTCTACTATGTATTCGGTATTTCTCTTGCTCTCATCAGAGTCTTAGCTGACTCACCCAGACTTCCAATCACTAAGAGACTGAATCCTTTATAATCCTGAATTTGGAATGCTCTAATTTTCCATTAATTATAACTATTCTGAATGAAAGCACAAAGAGAAATCTATACAGCTCCCTCAGTTCCAGAAACAGTCTCCTTGCCGTCATTAGTTAGTAACAGACCAATTCCATTTTAGTAATTGTGGCCAATCACTGCAGCTATTACTGTAGTTCCTTTTTCGCCTGTTGGTTTAGTGACATAAGCATCTTAAAATGGCCAAGTGGGTGTCCTATTATAAAATTTAATGAAACCATTCTTAGAACTCCAATGGAAGAATTCTGCCCATTCTGAGTTAAGACCTTCAAATCAAGAGAGTTAAATTACCGAGAGGAAGTAAAAAAGACTATAAAGAGGTTATTATGTTTAATAGGCAGAGAAACAACTTCCATTTCCATTTCTTGATTTCCAGACATGCTTATTCTGCCTATAAGTGAGATAGCCTCATGTAATCATCTTGATTCATTGAAATGTACCTGCCGGGACCTGTTACTTTAAGGTCTTACCTCTCAGTTTGTGTCATAACTGTTTTTAATAAGCTATTCCACATTTGTGTAATTTAGTAGATTCTGAATTATGGGTTTTATATAAAATCTATTAATTCTATGCACATAATCTCATCATTGTACTTTCTTGGCTGCAAAATAAGTTTATTGATCACAAGCAATGCTGTGCAGACAGCCATAATGGTAGAAAAGGCATACCATAAATCCATGGATGGATCGGTAGAAAGATGTATTAGTTGTCTACCACTACTATAAAAAATTGCCATAAATTCAGTGGCTTAAAATAATGAGATTTATTACCTTACAATGCTGTAGATAGACTGGTGCAGGTTTTACTAGGGTAAGATTAAGGTGTCAGCGGGTTGTGTTTCTAATCTGAAGGTTCTAGGGGAGAATCCATTCTATTCCTCATCTTGTTCATTTGCATTGTTGACAGAATTTGGTTATTTACAGCTCTGGGACTCCCTTTTTTCTTTCTTACTGTAAATTGAGGAGCTGGAACCGCTTCCTTTGTGTGCCAAGCCCTCTTTCCATCCTTAATGCCAGCAAGGTTCCAATCTTTGTCCAGTCTCATCTCCTTGATCCTTCTTCCATCCTAGGTTGTCTTTCCCTAACCACAATGATAAAGTTCTCTATTTTGAGGACTCACATGATTAGATTGGATTACCTAAATTGCAATTGCTATTTCTTCTCTCATGGCCTTCACTCTTATATAGTGATCATTTAGATCACTGGAAAAGTAGAAGTCATTGAATGGGGAACATCCTCATTAAATCTCTAAAAATCTTCAAAAAACAGTGAATTTTAAACACATTTTTACTTTTTTCTAGATATAATAAAGCATATATCATTCATCCTGGTAAATTCTGACTCTTGTTTGCTCTCTAAGTTATCCAGACACCAAAATGTCTGACTCAAAAATCTTTTGTTACATTTCCTGAAAATCTCCCATCTTATGCTTTTTAGGAGAGCTACTGAATTCATGGTCAAGCATGCACAGAGAACCCTGAGCACTGAACTGCACAGAAGGAAAAACTCATCTTTGGAACCAAAGAAACCATTGCACCACTGGAACTTTAATGCACAGGAGTCCCTGCTGACGCCAGAGGCCCTTTGAACAAGGAAATCTATAATTACAAGTTCACCTTAACCATGAGGGCCTGATTCCAAGATACTTCAATGAGAACTTGTCTCACCAGTGTTTCCATATACCTACTTTCTCCTGCTTAATCCACAAAACTTTCTAAAGCCTCCCCTCCTCTCTTCACTGCCTTCCCCACCTTCCAATCAAGAAATTAGATTCTCTCACTTGCCCCCTATTGGCAAGTACTAATACTGTTTTCAGGCTTACCCAGGTGCCAACATTGGAGTACAGCAGTTTAAGCCGCTAGATAGCTGGCATCCCAGATAAGAGTGCTTGTTGAAGTCCAAACCGGCCTCCTGGTAATATACCTGTGGTGCAGCAGATGGTGGTGCAAGCACTTAGATTCCTACCATCCACTGGGACACCTGGATGGAGTTCCTGGATACTGGCTATTACCTGGCCCAGTCTGGGCTGTTACAGGCATTTGGTGAGTGACAGAAGATTTCTCTATCTCTTGCTCTCACTACCACTCTACCTTTTGAGTAAATAAATGCTTTATAAAAAAGCAAACTGCTAATATCAGAAATTGTTTTTACATGCAAAGGTCAGTGGATCTATCTCATTTGATAACAATTGCAACTTGAAGCTTTCTAGAAAGCAAGCATAGGTGTCTAGTTTCTGAAAATAGCTCCTAGGGAATAACTAAAGAATCAATAGGAAAGTGGAGAATCAATAGCAGTGAAGTAAATTGCCACCCAGAATATGTAAACATTCAGAGTTCATGCTTTCCTCTTATGAAGAGACAGACTCAAACTCACAGCTCATACAAGAGAAATATAAGCTATCAGCCACAAATACACCATTTATGTAAATTATCTTATACACGTCTAGAAGTAAAATTGCAAAAGTTGTGACCACTAAACACAGGTAGAAATAAAGAATGGAAGACATTAAATATTGTAAGACATGTGACGTCACTGTGATTCCATGCTTTAGTAATTAGTCTCAAATCTGTTAGTTAACATCACTTCCTTCGACGACTAATCATCTGTTCCCTTCATCTTTTGCTATGAAGTAGGATTCACCTGAGGAGGCAATCTCCATATTCTTCCCCAAGTTTGATATGTAATTTTCTTGAGACATTCGTCTTTGACCTTGCTATTTTTAAAAGAATTTATTAATTTTTTTGTGAGGTAGAGTTACAGACAGAGGGGGAGACAGAGAGAAAGGACTTCCATCTGATGATTCACTCCACAGAGGGAAGCGATGGCAGGATCTGGCTGGAACTGAAGCTGGGATCCAGGAGCTTCTCTCTGGTCTCTATTGTGGTTGCAAGGGTCCAAGTCTTGTGCCATCTTCCACGGCCTTTTGAGGCCACAAGCAGAGAACTGGTTTGGAAGAGCAGCCAGGACATGAATGGGCACCCATATAAGATATGGGTGCAATAGAAAGAAGTTTAGCCTACTATGCACAATGCCAACCCCTGTCTTTATTATTTAAATGTTAAGTTTCATGAATCACTCCAATTTCCCCATTTCTAAAGATAATCCCTCCTTGCCACATTGCATAGTCAATCACCCTTTCTTCAGTGTATTGGAGGGTACCTCACCATTGATCTTTCAAGTCTCCAAATCCTATAAGCAGAAACAACAAACACTATTTATTTACTTATACTTATTTATTTATCATAAAGATTTGTTTATTCATTTGAAAGGCAGATACAGAGAGGGAAGAGAGAGAGAGAGAGAGAAAGAGAGAGATCTTCCATCTGCTAGTTCACTGCCCAAATGGCAGCAATGGCTGGAGCTGGAACAGGCCAAAGCCAGGAGCCAGGAGCTTCCTCTGGGTCTCCCATGTGGGTCGCAGAGGCACAAGCAATTGGGCCAACCTCTGCTACTTTCCCAGATGCATTAGCAGGGAGTTGGATCAGAAGTGGAGCAGCCAGGGCTGGAATTGGCACCCATATAACATGTCAGCGGAGCCACAGGCAGAGGCTTAACATTCCATGCCACAGAGCCGGCCCCAAATATCACTTTATTGTGGCTAGCGTTTCTAAAGTGCTCACACAGTGAACAACTCTGGTGTATATAGACAGTGTCTCCCTTCAAACTAAATGTCAAGTTGGGTTACTGTAGTATAAATATAGCATCTTCATCCAGAGACATAGTCAAGAAGATTTCCTGGTAGTCTATTACAAAAAAATGTAGGTTTGGGTAGCAGGTGTTTAGCCTAGGGGTGAAGGTGCCATGTCTCCACATTGATCCTGACTCTGGCTTCTTCTAATACAGACACTTGCAGGCAATAGTGATTGCTCAAGTAAGTGAGTTTCTGCCACCCTGATGGGAGAGTTACGCTCTATTCCCCACTCCGGGCTTAGCTCACGCAACTGCAGGCAACTGGGGAGTGAACCAGCATATTGGAGCTCACTCTATCTCTCTCTCTCTGCCTTGCAAACGAGTATATATGCAATTCCTTAAGCTCTGGTTTTCCTGTCTTAAAATACCATTTAACAAAGAACATCCACCTGAATTGAAACCAAGTATCTCAAATCCTACCTCTATTCCTTATATTTGTTGAATTTCAGTTTTGCATATCCAGTTACTTACTTTATATAGTCCTTGTTAGGTGTCATGATCGTCTCCAAAAAATGCAATTTGCAAATTCCTACCAGATATATTTCTCATTCAAAATTTTCTGCTAGCAAATGATATGAACAAGTCAGATTCAATGATCACATAATTAACAATCACACAACATGAGTGTCATCAAAGATGTTTATTTTCATTTGTCTCCCCTTTCCCTACCTGTAAAAAATGTTAATTATAATTCCAAAATGCTTCTGAAGTTATCCTTTTCTGTCAGTACTATACTTGGCTTACTTTGTGTGTTTAAAATCTCCAGACTTTTGCTATTGTCCCTTTGTTTTGCTCCAGTACTAGCACAACAACTCAGTCCCTACCACTTTGTTTTATGGATTATACTTCTGATTTTGTATGCTTACCATAAAATTCTGTGCTGTGTCATTAATTGCTTCAATTATTTGCTCCAAAAGCCTTTGAACTATCCAACATTCCTCAAATCTCCCTTCTGGTATCTTCAGTTAAGTTTCCACAGAATTTTTCAGTAATTGTCTACTGCTGTGAACAAATAAAACATTCCTCGCTTCAGATTTTATTAAAATTAAACGTTTAGCTTGCAGACTCAAAACTCTCTAATGGATTTTAAGTAATTTATGGTTAAGGAGCATCTTCTTTATATATTCCCAGATCTCATTACATCACTGCAATGTGTTTAAAACTATATTTGCTTTGTCAGTCATGACAAAGAATTGTTAAAACCAATTCTTGATAAAATAAGCTAAACAAGAGTTGGCATTTTTTGAAGATGCAATTTTGGAATTTCCAGAATGATCCATCGAGTACATAAGACTTCCTTTTCTAGCTCTAAATCCGGATAGCATTCTTTACAAACACACAAAGTAACTGTAAAATGGTATGGATTTAGTGCTTTGTACAAATGCCAAATTTTTTATTGTTAATGTGAAATAAGTACTTAAATCAAGTTTTTTATCATTATGCATCTAAAGTCATGGATAAATTAATTAATTCTTCATTATTAAACTGTTAAATACATAATTAAATATTTTAAAATTTTTATTTATTTGAGAGGCAGAGTTATAGATAGAGAAGGAGAGACAAAGAGAGAAGTCTTCCATCAGCTGGTTCACTCTCCAAATGGCCACAAATACCAGAATGGGGCCAATTCGAAGCCAGGAAATAGGACCTTCTTCTGGTTCTCCCATGTGGGTGCAGGGGCACAAGCACTTGGGCCATCTCCCACTGCTTTCCCAGTACATTATCAGGGAGCTGGATTGGAAATGGAGCAGATGGTACTGAAATTGGTACCCATATGGGATGTCAGGGGCTCAGAAAGAGGCTTAACCTACCATGCCACAATGCCAGCCCCATAATTAAATATTTTAAGAAATGTAGCTATTATTACATTCTATCATTGATTAGTTTTTTTAAATACTGAAAACTATTATAATTTTGCTGGATTGGTTGATAATCACAGATGTAGCCTTGTCAGGGTAGATCTTGAAATTATAATTGCCTTAATTAATATAGAAGTCTATGTACATAAAGACATAGTTTGAAGATGCCACAATTGTGAATATTCACAATAAGATTTTTCAACCAAATTAGAGTAAATAAATTTGTATAATTTAAAATGCTATATTTCAGGAAGAGGATCTATTGTACTTTAGACAATGTTTTTTAACCTTGGTTCTGAAAATACTATCTGTAAATGCGTATAGTTCCAGGCTTTGTCAGATTAGGGATTATATTTAACTATTCCTCTCTTGTTCCAATTCAAATATACATGTACTATTTTAAGTAAAACTGGAAGATGCAAGATAAGAATTTCTTACAAATGTTAAAGCAGAAGAATAATTTTAAAATAACTCCTAAATCTATTAAAAATAAAAAGTGACTTATTTAGGATTTACTTTAATATAACTTTATTGCTATGATTCAAATTTAAAACTGTTAAAGTTTAGCAACTTATGACTTTTGTTAAAATAAATTACTGTGACAGAAAATGCACAGCATACATGGCTTGACTTCCTGATGGTGCTTAAATTTTTGTTTCATCAAATAATACCTATAGTCAGACTAAAGATTTTCCATAGTCTCATGTCTTTCTCCATTTCTGTTAAAGTTTTTTTGGCTATGATAATAATTCATTCATTTTTATTTTTATATTAATTCAATATCTGTATACTGTACATATTCATAGTATTTTGGATTTTTGGTATTCATTCTAATATTTTTCTATTCTCACACATAGCTGTCATTCACGTTTGTGCTTCATTCTAGGTTCCCCCTTGAATGTTCCATATTTCAAATCCATTCTGCATCTGTGGATTTAGCCAATTAGGAAATGAAAACAAAATTAAATGTATCTTCAAAGCCATCATGGAAAATAGTTTGGAAGCTTTCCAATAATAATAAAGTAAATAAATAGATCTTTAAAAAAATAGTGGTTCCTAGAGTGGGGGTGTAGATAGGTTGTTCACTGGGTACAGGACCACAGTTGGATAGAAGGAAAGGGTTCTGCTGTTATGTGTCCTAGACTTATGACTATTTTTAACAATGCTTTATGGAATTAGAGATAGTTAAAAGAGAGGACTATGAAGGTACTCATCACAAATAAGTGATGAAAGTTTGAGATGATGAACATGTAAATTAACCTGCATTGATCATTACCCAATGTATACATAAATCAAAACTGCATTATATCTCATAATTATGTAAATATTTTATGTGTCAATCAAAAAATTAAAAGATAACAAAAATTCATCTGTACTGAGCGTACACATTTTTCTTGTTAATAGTCCTTAAATACTACTGCTAACAGTATTTGCATATCATTTACATTGTGCTGGGTATTATTTATAAATAAGCTAGAGATGATTTAAAGTATACAGGAGATGCCCATAGGTTTATGCAAATCCCATGACACTTTATGTAGGGACTTGAACATCTGTGCATTTTAGTATCTGAGAGAAGGCCTGTAACCAATCCCCTGCAGATACCAAGAGACAACTGTATTCTTTGAATATATGTTTCAGAAGTCTGCACATGTGACAATGTTCAGATCTCCTACCTGGCAGGTGTTCTCAGTCTAGCCAACCCTTCAAAAACCAGGATGCTCCTATCACCTACAGGAAGGATTTCCCTGGCTGAAAGTCTCTTGAAAAACCTTAGACTACTATATCGTCTCAGCTGGTCTTACTCCTCTGACTTATCTGTTTGATTGTACCTTCATTTTAAGTATATGTTATAAGCCTCCCTTTCTTCAAGCTCTGGATTTTATAAAAGTATGTGGCATTGTATTACATTAACCACTTACGAGCTGTAAAAATAGGAAAAATGTATAAAATTACCTATCAGAGAGTTTTCCATAAGAATTTGGTATGTGCTGTCATAATAGAAACAAGGTGAGAACAAAGAAATACATCTGTTTAGATTGGAAAACAAGGGAATTAACTCTCACCAGAGACTGGTATCAGGTGAGGAGTTTTTCCAAGTCTGTCTTTTTGCTTGCTGGTTATGAACCAGTGAAACTGTATTCAGCCACTGTTCTAACAGAATTATTTTGAGTAAGGCACCCAAGGCAGTCAGGGAAACAATAAGATTCTCATAGAAAGTATACTAACCAAAAAATTAAGTAGAAATTCTTTGATATAATACTGGAAAACCATTTCCAGAGTATCTGTACTCTCTGTTGTCAACTTATGTCAGTCTCCACCCCCAAACATTTTGTTAAACACCTAAATTGTTGTCATTATACTGTCAGCCTATGAAGACTCTTTTTTCTTTTTATCATTGTTGTTTGTTACTCTAAGGGTTTAACAAGACAAATGTATTTCCTCGAATATAATCCAGTTCTATTTATATTGCTTCAACTGTCATTTAGGTGAATCAAATTTTGTGTCTATTGCAATATACACTTGGGGAGATTGACAAAGTCATGCTCCCATCATCCCTCTCTCTTACACTTCTCTTTGTTTCTCCTCTCTGCTACAGAAGTGTATTTATCCACATTGCTCACACACACACACATGTGTACACATGTACACACACACACACTTGACAATTCAAATTGCTGAAAGCAATGGCTCCCTTACATATATTATTGATTCACCATCCACCAGCATAAACTTACACCAATATTCATCAAAGACAATAGTCAGAAATATCTCCTCAGTGTGTTCATTTAGATTTCCTTAAAGTAGATTCTCAGGGGAAGGAGCTATGACACAGAGGATTGGGCTGCTGTATTAGACTGCCTGGTCTGTGTTCTGGCTACTGTGAATTTCTGACACAGCTTGCTGTTGATAAGCCTATGCGTGTCATTCTGCCTTTCAAATAAATAAATAAATCTTTAGAGAATAAAGGTAGTTTCACAGATAAGGCTTTAAGTGTAGTGGTTTTATTTCGTAGGTTGAGGGAACAAGCAATAAGGAGAAACATAACATGATTGAAATGAAGATGAAGATGGAATGTACAATAGATTAATTGATGATCCTCCAAAGTTGGTACGATGAAGTCCTCATGCTCAGTGTGTTAGTATTAGGAAGTGGAGACTCTGAGAGTGATTGGATCATGGTGAGAGAGTCCCTCATGATTCAGACAAGTGCTACTCTGAAAGAAATCTCATGGACTCTGCATTTCTTCTATCCAACACGAGGAGTTACAAAGGAGGGAAACAAGAATCATTCTGTAACCTGAAAAAACTGTCCTCATCGGAATTGAACCATATCGGCACTCTGATCTAGTTTCAGCCTCCACAACTATAAAAAAGTATCTTCCACACTTTTAAGCCACTCAGTCTGTGGTACTTTGTTCTAGATACCAGGATTCACTAGTATAAAGGACATTCTGTTAAGTGAAATAGCAAAGTGGGTTAGTGAAACTTCATGCGGAAATCAGCATGCAATGATATAAACATGCGCACAACAATCCAGCCTAAAGAGTGGAAAAAAGAAGCTGTGGTATTCCGGAAAGCAGGTCTGTAACAAGGGTTGCTCCCTATGGACTCGGGAGAGCAGTTTTATTCCAGTACTTTATTGAGCAGTGTTTTCTTCCGTGTCTCAGAGAAAGCCTGCAGGAAAAATCGTAGATATCATCAATTTGAAATTAACTGAGACAAACCGAAATGGTAAGGTTTGTGCAGTGTGGGAGAGTTGCTGATTAAATGAGTAACATTGGGTATTCTTCATTGAGGTGAGTCTTTTTACTCATGAAGTTGATGCAAAAAGGCATAGATAGCTGTGAAAAGAAATTGGACAAATTAATGATAAATTCTGAGGAGTTAATGTTCTAACATGTCTCTTCCACATTCTTTGTTTTTTTAAATACAAGCTGATTCATGAAAATCAGGGTTAGTGTTAAGGTGCATCAGTATCTGATGTAGTGGTAGCAATTTTTATTCGAAAGGCACAGAGACAGGAAGGGGAGAGCTATCTAATTGCTGGGTCATTTCCACCATGCCAACAATAGGCAGGGTTAGCTGAAGCTGATTTCAGAAGCCAGGAACTCAATGCATGTCTCCCACATGAGTGACTGGGACCCAACTACTAGGGTTCTTCCCAAGATACTCACTAGTGGAAACCTGAAATGGAGAATGAAATCAGTTACTGAAACCCAGGCACTCTGAAATGGGATCCAAGCATCCTAAGCAATGACTTAATACTAGGCCAAATGCCCAGCCCTGTGATAATTCAACAAAAATATGAAACTGTGTGGCTTGAATTTTTAGACATAATCTAGGAATTGTTTTAGAGAGTGGTCTAATTCTCTAAGCTGCAAAAGAGAATGCCAAGAGAACTGATGATTGGAAAAACCTTAGGATGTTTACCTAATACAGTTTATGCTATCATCATTTTTACAAAACCAATTTATTAGAACTCTTCTTTTGTGAATGCTTTCCTGGAATGTCGGAGATTATCTTATTGATATCTAACTTGATATGTCCCTTTCTATATTCATTTTTCCAGCACAACTTGTTGCTACAGTTTGAGTAATAAGTTTGCCAATTTAAAAAGAAGATTATAAAAACATGCATTAAATAATTAATATAAAATTAGGTATAAGATTGATAGCTTGGATGTAAGATTAATCAAGGACATTTTCTTTGTAGGGAAATATGTCATCCCATATATTTTAAAAAAATAACTTGAATGACAACAGTTTTTTGTGAATTGTTGGATATTTGTTGTTATGAATATGTTAATAAATTTCATCACCACTAGACACTCTGTTTAGATTAATTTTAAACTGCATGAATAAATTGAAGGAGAGAATGGAGACTGAAAAAAAGATAAATTAATGCTGTCTCCTCTCTCATATAACTTGCTTTAGAAATAAGGATGAATATAATAGCCAAGATTTGCAATCAACCTTAATGTCTAACCAGGGATGAATGGCTAAATTAAATGTGGTGTATATACAAAATTGGATATGATTTGGCATAAAAAAGGAAGAAATGTCATTCGTGACAGCAGAGATAGAGGACATAATGATAAGAAGAATAATTCAGATAGAAAAACAAGTAATATATAATAAGTAATAGTAGCAAGTAAAATGATAGTTACCAGAGACTTGAAAGTGGAAGAGGAAAAGTTATTGGGGAGAAGTTGATCAAAAGTGTACAAAGTTACAGGGCAATGGAAGGAATAAGCTATAGTGTTGTATTATACAGTAGAAAGATTATAGTTAACCATAATGTAGAATACAAAATAAATAAAAGAGGGATTTTAGAAAGTTGTCATCACAGGCTGGCGCCCCAGCTCAATAAGCTAATCCTCCACCTTGCGGTGCCAGCACACCGGGTTCTAGTCCCGGTTGGGGTGCCGCATTCTGTCCCTGTTGCCCCTCTTCCAGGCCAGCTCTCTGCTATGGCCAGGGAATGCAGTGGAGGATGGCCCAAGTCCTTGGGCCCTGCACCCCATGAGAGACCAGGAGAAGCACCTGGCTCCTGGCTTCGGATCAGCGCGATGCTCCAGCCGCAGCACTCTGGCCGTGCTGGCCATTGGAGGCTGAACCAACGGCAAAAGGAAGACCTTTCTCTCTCTCTCTCACTGTCCACTCTGCCTGTCAAAAAAAAAAAAAAAAAGAAAGTTATCATCACAAAAATGATAACTATATGAGATGATAAATAATAATTACTCTGATTTCATTATATGCTGTGTTGAGTCACACCATGCATTACACCATACATATGTATAATTTTATGTGTCAATTACAATTAATAAGCAATATAAGTATATTTCAGAATATTTTTGGTAATTTCAATAGAAATCAGTGAATATGAAAATTATGACATTGGACATAACATTTTTATTAATAACTGAATGAAATGCTTAGCTTCTCTCATGTACTTTGACCTCAACAAATTGTGAGGGTCTAGCAACGGAGATGGAAAAGCACATGTAACTCCTGTTCACTTTATTTCCAGCAGGAATTTCACAGCAACAATAAAACTAAATTCCTAAGTAAAAATATGAACAAAACTGAATCTCCTGTCATAGTCAATGTTTTCAATAATTTAGGCAACTTAATTGATAAGGCTTATATCTGATTGCTACATGTCTGTGTATTAAGGAAGCATGTCTATAGTGGGTCACTCAGTTGTTTCTATAAACTCTAGGTCAACAATACTTGTTTGAGTTAAATAATCAATTCAGTTCAGCTTTATTCACACAATATAAATTTAGCATTTCTACTTGTCTTGTGCTCTGCTCAGCACTCAGAATGTAGTACTATTTGAACCCATCCCTGTTCTTCAGATGGTGACAACAAAACGTCAATATATAAAACAATTTGGGTTAACCGTGAAGCTGCTTTTAATCAGTCTAAAACACTTGCTGGAAGCATCCACTGAATTAGTTTTGTTCAGTCACAAGTTCAATCCCAAACTTAACATCATTGCCCTTGCTGATGTGGCTTTGAGCCAGGGTAGGCAAGAGGCTAACAAAATTTGTCCAATTTACTCTAAGCAATTTTATTTAACTGGCAGTTGTTACCTTTGTGTCCCGTCTCCTGACAGGCAGATTTAGAGCCTTGCCATATCCAGCCAGGCTGCATGCCAGGGTGTCAGGACCCAACTGTAAGTGCCCTGGCGCTCCCTACTGTAATCTCGATCCACAGCAAATAGATTAACATTTCACAGTCAAAACACACAGGGAAGTCGCTGAAACTCCAAGTACTGCTGGGTGTGCATGTGTGTGGGGAAAGGAAACTGTTGACTCATTAAGACAAAACATCTAGAAGCTCCCATTTGTGTCCCGCAGCAAGAAGGAAGCAAACGATTTGTTACTGAATTCAAGAGGTGCATGCAAGTTATAAATCCAAATGATTGGTAATTTTAAGTGTGTGACATGCACATCTACATGCATCAATACAAAAATCTGAGTTTCAAATAAACAATTATGATAGCTCTAAAATGAATTATATTTATTCAGGAAGGTATTTGGTGACAAATTGCAAGCATGGAAATATACTTGAGAATCTTCAAATATAAGGTGTGTGCATGGATGTTTTGTAGCCTAGATGTGTAGTGCTTGTATAAGTTCATCTGTACTTGCTCTAAGGGTGAGACATGTTATTGTGTGACAGCATTTACCTGCTTAAAGGAGTGTATCTGTTCCCTATGCATCATTCACTGACAAAATGATGATAAACCAATATTTGCTCCATGGAGATACTCTCTCTGAAAGTTCAAATTGCTTTTCTTTCTTCATCTTGCTATCATAAAAATTAAGGTCACAAAGATATAAAGAATAGGAGCATAGCTACTTGAAATATAACTGTTCAGTAAGTATTGAATAAAGATTTTTGCAGCTACCATACCAACAGGATTTATACCACGCACCACATGAGCCTATTCTGTTTTAATTTCCTATCCCTTCCCAGGTGCATTAGCAGGGAGCTGGATTGGAAGCAGAGGAGCCAGGACTTGGACCGACCTCTGATATGGGATGCTAGCATTGCAAACAGTGGCTTAACCCACTGCACCATACTCTTAGCCTCCAAATCTCCTTTCTTACTTCCTTGAAATTTTCTGTCCCAGACCAGAATTCATAGTTTTTAAATGTCATATAAAATGGACTTAATGGCTATGTGCATAGGCATGATTTGTTGTTGCTAATGATATGTAAACATAAAATATATTTCAGAAATAGTCATTTGCTGAGAATCATGGACTGAATTTAGGTGTAATTCTCCTTATTAACTAACATACATATTCAATCACAATTTTTCAAAAGACTTTCATGTTACATGATAGTGGATTAGTCTCCTAGTGCTATTTAAACAAACTACAAATGTGCTGGCTGAAGAAGGCTCCAGAAATTTGCATCCTTAAAGTTCTGAAGAAGGTTAAAAATCCAAAATTGAGGGGTCGGTAGGGCTACCCTCTCCAAAATCTCAACACAAAGATCTGTCATTTCCTCTTCCAGATTCTAGTGGCATTACACGTTCCCTGAGTTGTGACAGTATAAATCCAACCTCTGCTACCACCTTTACACAGCTTCCTCCCCTGGATCTCCACTCAGTCTCAAATCACTCTCATTTGTCTTATAAAAACACTGTCATTGGATTTAGGGCTTCTCATAAGTATCTTAATTGCTTCTATAAAAACCTTTTCATAAGTAAACTTATGTGGGTTCCTGGTGGACATATCTTTGGGGAGATTGCAAGTCTGCTCCCCATAGGTAGTAACAATATTAAAGGGATACGTATTTTTTACAGAAGTATATTTTAGTACCAATGAATGAGTTATGTTAGGAAATTAAGGTCATCCAATTTATGATGAGACATCAGAGGAGAAAATACCATTGCAAAAGGCACAGATTCTAAATTCCTTCAATTACAGGAATGATAGATAAAGGGAAAAACCCAGCCCTAATTTTGTTAAAGCCAGAGAACCAGAATCATCAGTACCATTGTTATATAAATAAAGTAAATAAAGAGCAACCAAGAAATATTAATTATCTCCTATACATTGCTTATTTATAAAAGAATATGATATAATTTTGGTTAAAATAACTTAAATAATTAAAATATAAAAATAAGAAACAAGAAAAATTAATTAAAAACAATAAAATCAAGATTTGAAGCTTTCAGCTGTAAGTATTGTGTAATTTGGAAATTTATATATATATATAATTTCCTTAAATATATATATATTTACTTAAATATGTATATATTTATTTACTTAAATAAAACATGAACACCTGAAGAAAACAAAATATATACTACTATTAAGCAGCTTACTTGGGGAAGTAGAATGACTCATTAGAAATTGGCCTTGAATAAAATTTTACTTTAATGACAACTATCATCCTAATATTATTTTTAATATTCAAATAAGTTCATTAATATTTTGCAGTGTAGAATCTCATCCAAAATTTTAATTACAGGTAAGAAATTGTAATCTGCTATGCTCTAGAGTGCATATACAGAACTAGGAAATATAGAGAATAAAATTTGGATAAAGCATTTTTTTTTTTTTTGACAGGCAGAGTGGACAGTGAGAGAGAGAGACAGAGAGAAAGGTCTTCCTTTGCCGTTGGTTCACCCTCCAATGGCCGCCACGGCCGGCGCACCGCGCTGATCCGATGGCAGGAGCCAGGAGCCAGGTACTTTTCCTGGTCTCCCATGGGGTGCAGGGTCCAAGCACCTGGGCCATCCTCCACTGCACTCCCTGGCCACAGCAGAGAGCTGGCCTGGAAGAGGGGCAACCGGGACAGAATCCGGCGCCCCGACCGGGACTAGAACCCGGTGTGCCGGCGCCGCTAGGCGGAGGATTAGCCTAGTGAGCCGCGGCGCCGGCCCAGGATAAAGCATTTTACACATGAGCATTCTGATTTCTGCCCTGCTGTGACACAGAATAATGCATTGTTATCTGTGGTGGAATGAGAGGCCATGGCAAGATGGCCACCGGCAAGCGAGAGTCAGTTACTCAGGAATGGCTTTGAAACCCACCTGGCAACAGAGCCTGCCTGTTAACTGGCTGTGATTAGATGGCTTTGGAAGACACATGGCAATGGAGCCTGCCTGGTGACAGTTGTGATTGGATGGCTTCTGATACTGCCTGGCAACAGGCTATGATTGGTTAGGGCATAAATCACCCCTTGACAGGATTGGCTGCGTTGGCCATTTAAGCTGCTGTACCAACTGAAATAAACGAGTCTGCGAGCTGCTCACCACTGGCCCGATTTCACCCGACTCCCCGGGTCTGTGTGGTGACTCCGCGCCTCTTGCCCCCACCTCGCTCCTCCTCTCAGAACAAATCAACCTCAACAGTTATCAAACGAGCAGCATACACAGAAAGCTGTAAAACCTGTGACATCCTGAGGAAAAGGTTAGAGGGTAGAGTAACACACACAGTTTCATTTTTGAAATGAAAGTTCTCAAGTATCTATGAGAAATAAACTTTTTCCCTTCAAAGAATTAAGAATGGTGGTGCTGAAGCATATCAAATGCAATATTTAATATGTGATGTAACTATTTTTATTTGAAAGGTAGAGAGAAAGACAGATACTAAGGGACCTCTCATGTTCTAGTTCACTCTCCAGATGCCTGCAATGGCTGGGGCTGGGCCAGGCTGAAACCATGAAGCAGAAACTCATTCCAGGTCTACTACATGCATAGCAGGTATCCAGTTACGTGAGCCATCACATCTTATTGTCTGCATTGGAAGGAAGCAGGAGTCGGGAGCCAAAGGAGAAAAATCAGTGTGGAACATGGGCAATTCAACTAGGATACAGAACACTAGGCTATAACTCAGTTCATAATGACTGAATTTCAACTATTTATCTGAAAATTATTAAGAAAGTCCTATTCTTAGGAATTGTTTTAAATTCTTTCAGTGCATAGGCCTTATAAAAAACTGTGAGAATAAAATTACTATCCTATTTCATTCATTAAGTTACTGAAACACAAAGAGATGAACTAATATGCCCAGGGTTGCACATACAGCATGAAGAAGTAGAAAGAGATGGTGACAGAGGGGAGGAAAGAAGTCACATTTGAAAATATCTCGTCAGATATTAGGAAATTTAGGATTGTTTGAAGGAATTTATAAATACATTAGATTCTTAGATAAAATACATGATGTTTACTACAATACATTTCTCATCAATTATCATGTTAATCTGATATTAATACAAAGAGAACAGATTCAGTGTAGTTCACAGATGTAAGTCGAGGTATATAATACCTCCCTCCCTCTCTCCCTCTTTCCTTCCTTCCCGCTGCTTCTCTCTTTTTTCTTTCCTTTCTTTACTTCCTTCCTTCTTTCCTTTCTTCCTTTCTTTCTTTTCTCTTTCTTTCTTCCTCCCTTCCTGCTTTCTTCTCTTCCTCCCTTCCTCCCTCCCTTCCT
The DNA here is from genome assembly GCF_964237555.1 of Oryctolagus cuniculus. Lineage (NCBI taxonomy): Eukaryota > Metazoa > Chordata > Mammalia > Lagomorpha > Leporidae > Oryctolagus > Oryctolagus cuniculus. The sequence continues at coordinate 27,315,758 of NC_091433.1, forward strand.
AGTTTGTTTCTTTTATAAATTTTTGACAAAGCATATTTTATTTACATTATAATCAAAGATTTAGCTCCATTAAATAAGGAGTTCAACAAGTAAAAAATAAAAAGACTATCTCAGCAGTAATATAGGAAAGGGCTAAAGAAAATAATGAATTAAAAAGATGACCATTACACTGATATACAGTAATTTTTCAAATAATTATAGATTATTAAAACTATGGTATATTATTCTTAAGCAATGGTTTTCCTATTTTGTAGGATGTCTCTTCACTCTATTATTTCTTTTGATGTGCAGAAGCCTCTGAGTTAGATATAAGCCCATTTGTCTAGCATTGCTTTGGTTGTTTGTGTTTTGGGGGTCTTCTCTAAGAAGCGATCACCTACTCCAGTGTTTTGAAGTATTTCCCTACATTTTATTCCAACAACTCCATAATCTCAGGTCTTAATTTTAGATCTGTGAGCCATTTTGAGTTGTTTTTTGTATATGGTAAGAGATAGGGATCTAGCTTCATTCTACACATATGCATCTGGTTTTACCATCCCTATTTTTTAAAGGTGTGTTTTATTTATTTGAAAGATAGAGCTACACAGATAGAGGAAAAGAGAAAGAGAGAGAAACAGGAAGAGAGAGAGAGAGAGGTCTTCCGTCCACTGGTTCACTTCCCAAATGGTTGCTATGGTCAGAGCTGAGCATATCCAAAGCCAGGAGCCAGGAACTTCTTCTAGGTCACCCACATGGGTGCAGGGACACAAGTCCTTAGGCCATCCTTCCTCCCTTTTCCAGGTGCATTAGCAGAGAGCTGAATTGGAAGTGGAGCAGCCAGGACTTGAGCCAGTACCCATATGGAGTGCAGGCACTACAAACTGGGGCTTTAACCTGGTATACCGCAGAGCTGGCCCCACAATACCTATTTATTGAAGAGCTTATCATTTTACCAATGTATGTTCTGTGCGCTTTTATCAAAAACTTGTGGGCTGTATGCATGTGGATTAATTTCTGGGTTCTCTACATTCTTTTTCATTACTCAAGGGTCAGCTTTTATTCCAGCACCTTGCTGTATTTATTTAATAATTTGTAGTATGCTTTGTAGTTGGTTTTTGTGATGCCTCCAGCTTGATTTCTTTTTTCATAAGGATAGTTCTGGCTATTTGGGGTCTTTTGTAATCCTATACACATTTTAGGATTGATTTTTTTTTTGTTCTGTAAAATGTCATTTATATTTTGATCTTTCACTCCTTTGGTGAAATTTATTCCTGAATATTTGACTTTTTGTAGAAATTGTGAATTTTGTTTTAATTTCTCTTCTGGCAAGTTCATCATCATCATATCAAAAAGCATGTTTATTTTGTAACCTGAATCTTTACTGAATTGGTTTATTTGTTCTAATAATTGTTTGGTGGAGTTCTTAGAATTTTCTATATATAGCATCATGTCATCTGCAAACATGGATACTTTGATTTCCTGCTTTCCAAAAACTAGGATACTTAAATCCCTCCTAGAAACTCTGAAAACTCAGATACACTTAAATATATAAGGCAGGTGTTTCATTACCTTGTAGGTATAAGTATTTTAATATATCCTTCATTTTTGAAATGAGTGCAACCCAATCAACTGATATACTACACTAAAAATTTTATCTTCCCATTTATCTTATCTTTTCATTTTATATGTACCAGAAATCTTTTACAAACTGAAACAAAAATAATTTATTGGTCAGATATTTAGTAAAATATATGCACCTTAAAATCATATCAAGTAATATGTGCAAATTCTCCTAGGATGTTTTCTATAAGGCATTATATTTAAGTCTTGTAAACCAGTTTATTTATTGTTTATTTATTTTTATTCCACAGTTATTTAATCTTGTAACACATCTGTAAGCAAAACAGATCTTTTGTATGCATTTAAAAATAAATGATTCACAGAGAAGGTAAGTAACTTCCACAAATCATACTGTAACTAAAAGCAACAGTAAAGCGACTCAAATACAAGATCTTTGATTGTGTATTTGATTCAGAGACTGTTATATCAGAATCTTTTGAGGGAAATGTGTCTGTCTTCAGACATGGAAGCGGAAACAATTGATTTGGGTAGGCAGCTTTAACATTTGGATAGTACATATTATCAAAGGAACCAGTGTAAATGGTGCTTTGTGATGAATTATTATTTAGAATTGGAAAAAAAATGTGGATACTGGACTAGATAATTTCTTCCAGAAGGCAATTAAATGAAGAACTCAGAAATGTTTGAACTGTATATAATATAACAAAAATATTGAAACATTTTGCAAATTAATATTAACTTGTCTTTTGTTTCTGATTTGTGAAATAGAGGAATTTTTGCAAGACAAAGCTACCAGAAAATACGTCCAAAATTACGCCAATATACACACACAATAACACACATGCACATATTCTCATGCCTATGCTCTTACTAGATTCTATAATACTACACAGAATAATACACAGTGGTATGAAAAGGGAAGTCAAAATTGGTACATTATTATTCTAGGACTCTGGGTCTTTAAATTTTCTAATGTATTTATGTCTAAATAATTCACCAAGCAGTTTAAAATCCAAGATTATATCTTGGATCTAATAGATGTGAATCTTTTTCCTTCCATTTGTAATGAAGAACAGATTAAAGATTTCACTAATGAAAATGATTTAGATTAATCCAGAAAAGCTAGGACAGACCTTCCCAATAAATAAGCCGGCTTTAAACATTGTTAATCTGATGAGGCTAGGGAGAGTTTAATTAAAATTCTGTCTCCCATTTGTCTAGTATTCAACAGTAAAATATCTATTAAAACAGCTTGCTTTTTCAGCTTGATTCCATCCTCCCCCCCTCCCTTTTGGTGCTAACTGAAAAAAAAGTTTAAATTGAATAGACAGAATGTTCCATCAATTTCATCTTATTTTAACTAGTTGACAGGATTCACAGCTGTGAGTTAATACTCTACAGCGACTTTACTGAGTCTTTTATGAGATATTGAAGATAGCATGCGTACCATGTACATATCACTCAAAGATAATAGCTATTTTAAGGGGATGTGAATTTAGAGTGCCAATCTAGATTAGGTTACTTTATCCTCAAGTTAGTATAGTAAGTAAACAGAGAAAGGTATTTAATATTATTACGTTAAGATGCACATTGTTACATTAGTAGGGAAGATGAGAAACAAAAAATATTCCATGATTAACCCAGGACTGCAAAGAGTCAATTTTAGTTAGAAGAACAAACTTCAGACATTGATCAGTTACACTATCTGGTAGTCACCACACTATTCAGTAAACTGCTAACAAGTTATTTTAATTTCATGCAAAATTCATAGGTTCTTATAAATAAATAATGTAAGTACATGGTAACACTTTCTGATTTGGGGAATTTCTAAAATTCTCAAGAAAAATACGTAAATTTGGTGGTACTGCTGGTTTTGGAAGACAATATATTTGCTTTTGAGCTTCATCTGCATTATAGTTAGTGCACATTAATCCTTAAATCATTTTTATTATTGAATAATATTTCTTTGAATGTCTATGACACTGTTGGTTTTTCCACTCATTCACTAGTGGGCATGGGAGTATTCCCATATGTTTACTATTGTGACTATTGCTGCCATAAAATAAGTGTGCACCTTCATTATCTGCTTTAAATTATCTTAGACATATCCCAATAATTATAATTATTGAATTGTATGATATTTCTGCTAAAGATTTTGAGAGACTGGGGGAAGCATCGTGGTGCAGTGAGTTAACCCACCGTCTGCAACACCAACATCCCATGTGAGTACTGGTTCTAGTCCCAGCTGCTCCATTTCCAATCCAGTTCCCTGATAATGATCCTTGTAAAACCATAGAAGATACACCTGGGTCTCTGCCACCATGTGAGAAAACAGGACAGAATTTTGGGTTCCCAGTTTTGGTCTGGTCCAGCCCGTTCCACTTAAGCCATTTGAGGAGTGAATGAGAAAATGGAACAGAACTTGCCAGCATGCTCACTTGCTCTCTCTCTCTCCCCTCCCATTTCCCCCTCTCTTTAACTCTTTCATATGAATAAAATAAATTAAAAAAAGAGTTTTGAAGAATGTTGAATGATTCTGCATTGCAGCTACTGATACAAAAGGGTTTCAATTTTTCCAAATCCCAACCTATAGTTATTTTATTTCATTTAAAAAACAATAGTTTTTCTGTTGCCTTTAGGTTAAATCTCATTATGGCTTTGAGTTATATTTCCCTAATGAGTAATGTTGAGCATTTCTTTCTGTATTCATTTATATTTTTATAATTCATTAGGATAAATGTGCATTGAAGTCATTTCCAAGTTTTGCATTGTGCTGTTTTACTATTTGTTGGTGCGTCACAAGAATTTTTATATAAGTTCTAGATTGTTAGCAGATACGTAGTTTATAAATGTTTTCTTCCATTTACAGATTTTCTTCTCAATTGTTTGGTATTGTCCTTTGATGTATAAAACTTTGAAATTTTGATGAAGTACAGTTTAGTTACTTTTTATTTCTTGTTTTTTTTTTTTTTCTTGTTGCTTTGCCCTTTGGTGTTTTAACTAAGAATCCATTGGCATGTCTAATGTCATAAAGATTTGCTCGCTTGGACTGGTTCTTAGATTTAGATCTTCATTCCTCTTTTTTTTAATTGGGTTGAAATATGAGATCAACTTCATTATTTTGGTTGTATATATCTAGTCCCAGAACCTTTTGTGAAAGAGACTGTCCCTGCTTCATTGAATTATCTTTGTTTACTTATTGAACATCATTTGGCCACAGTTATGTGAGTTTACTTCCAGATCCTGAATTCTAATTTATAGATGTATATATCTTTATTTATGCCAGAATCACACTAGGATAGAAGAGTGGGAAGGAGGGCAGGATGGGAAATATCACTATGTTCCTAAATATGTATCTATGAAATACATAAAACTTATATACTTTAAATAAAAAAGTTTTAGAAAGTAACAATGTTATTTAGAAATGGAAATGTTTTTGTAAGATATGATATCATCAAACTGGAATTTCAGGCTGTATAAAATAAAATTTTACAGTGTAAGAGGGGTGTGGTGGCACCAGTGTTAAGCTGCCACTTTCAACATTCGCATCCTATATTGCAATGCCAGTTAGAGTCCTGGCTACTCTGCTTCTGATCTAGGTTACTATTACATCTTGGGAGGGTGTAGGTAATGGTTCAATTGCTTGATTTTTGGTCATCTGGGTGGGAGACCTGTATGGAGTTTCTCTTTTTTTTTTTGACAGGCAGAGTGGACAGTGAGAGAGAGAGAGAGACAGAGAGAAAGGTCTTCCTTTTGTCGTTGGTTCACCCTCCAATGGCCGCTGCAGCCAGCGCATCACGCTGATCTGAAGCCAGGAGCCAGGTGCTTCTCCTGGTCTCCCATGCAGGTTAGGGCCCAAGGACTTGGGCCATCCTCCACTGCACTTCTGGACCATAGCAGAGAGCTGGCCTGGAAGAGGGGCAACCGGGACAGAACCGGCATCCCAACCGGGACTAGAACCCTGTGTGCCGGCGCCACAGGTGGAGGAGTAACTTATTGAGCCACAGCGCCTGGAGTTTCAACCGCATGGAACTTTGGCTGTTGCAGGCACTTTGATAGTGAACCAACAGAGGATTTTCCTGTCTCTCTGTCTATTCTCTCTCTCTCTCTCTCTCTCTCTCTCTCTCTCTCTCTCTTCCTCTCCCCTCTCTCTCAAGTAAATAAAAGGAAATAAAATAGAATTTTGAAAAATTTTGCAATGCAAGTTGACAAGTACTTACAGATGTTAAGATGTCAGAAGACTTCAAAAGTTCATGGAAAATGTAAACAATGAAAAAAGTGTGGATTTCAAATATTTTGCAGCAAAGTAAACATATTTCAAATGCATTTTCCATGATCTTTTTGAAGTAACCACATATGTTAAGGGTACTGTTTTTGGTTTTCTTTTTTTTAAAATATTTTTTATTTATTTGAAAGGCAGAGTTATAGAGAAGCAGAGGCAGAGAGAGAGAGAGAGAGAGGTCTTCGATCCATTGATTCACTCCCCAGATGACCACAACTGCCAGAGCTGGAATGATCTGAAGCCAGGAGTCAGGAGTTTCCTCTGAGTCTTCAACACAGGTGCAGGGGCCCAAGAACTTGGGCCATTTTCTACTGCTTTCCTAGGCCATAACAGAGGGCTGGATAAGAACTGGAGCGGCCGGGACTCGAATCAGCACCCATATGGGATGCCAGAACTGCAGGCGTAGCACTGCTACGCCACAATGCCAGCTCCAGGGTATTGTTTTTGAACAATATGTGATGTATTTTTCATATCATTTTTCTTCTTTTCTATCATCTTATATCTTTGAAACTGATAGATGCCACCTCAAGAAAAATAAAATAGAAAATAACTTTTCTGTGGCATGGAGGGTTAAAGCGCTGGCCTGAGGTGCCAGCATACCATATGGACGCCGATTCTAGTCCCAGCTGCTCCTCTTCCAACCCAGCTCTCTGCCATGGCCTGAAAAAGCAGTAGTAGATGGCCCAAGTCCTTGGGCCCCTGCACCCACATGGCAGACACAAAGGAGGCTCCTGGCACCTGGCTTCAGATCTGCGCAGCTCCGGCTCTTCAGGCCATCTGGGGAGTGAACCAGGGAATAGAAGACCTCTCTCTCTCTCTGTGTCTTTACCTCTTTCTGTAACTCTGTCTTTCAAATGAATAAAAAATAAATCTTTAAAAAAAAGAAAAGAAAATGACTTTTCTGACAAGGCTAATGCTTCTGAGTGAAATGAAATTTGAAGAAATTAAGCAGATTTCTGTCATCACTCTGTTCATGTGCTTGCAAAATAAAAACACTAATTGGTAATGCAAAATCACATTTTTACTTTAACTTTCTTTATTTAAAGATTTATTTATTTATTTGAAAGGCAGAGTTACAGAGAGAGAGGAGAAAAAGCGAGAGAGACAGAGAGAGAGAGAGAGAGAGAGAGAGAGATCTTCTATCTGCTGGTTCACTCCCCAAATGGACATAAAGGCCCAGGCTGGGCCACACAAAACCAGGTCCCTGGAGATTCTTCTAGGTCTCCCACATGGCTAGAAGAAGCCCAAGGCTTGGGCCATCTTCTGTTGCTTCCCAAGCCTTTAGAAAGGAGCTGGATCTGAAGTAGGCAGCTGAGACTTGAACTGGTGCCCATATGGGATGCCGGTGCTTCAGGAAGTGACTTAATCCGTTGTACTACAGTGCTCGCCCCTAAAATTTTAGCTCTTAAAAATAAATTTGGCCGGCGCCGCAGCTCACTAAGCTAATCCTCCGCCTTGGGGCGCTGGCACACCGGGTTCTAGTCCCGGTCAGGGCGCCGGATTCTGTCCTGGTTGCCCCTCTTCCAGGCCAGCTCTCTGCTGTGGCCAGGGAGTGCAGTGGAGGATGGCCCAGGTGCTTGGGCCCTGCACCCCATGGGAGACCAGGAGAAGCACCTGGCTCCTGCCATCGGATCAGCGAGGTGCGCCGGCCGCAGCGTGCAGGCCGCGGCGGCCATTGGAGGGTGAACCAACGGTAAAGGAAGACCTTTCTCTCTCTCCCTCTCTCTCTCTCTCTCTCTCTCACTGTCCACTCTGCCTGTCAAAATATATAAATAAATAAATAAATAAATAAATAAATAAATTTATTTCTATTTAAATATTGACCCTCAGTAATGGCGTATAATCTTTAAAAGGAAAGCAAGGGATCTAGAATGGTAAGAAATTAGCTGATTACTGGAAACTAACATTTATGTAAATACAGAGGTGCAGGAAATGTTGAAACCACAAGCCCTCTAGTCATTATCATCTGTTGTGCAGAAACATGGCTTTTAAGGAATCTGCCACATATCTGGCAGCTAAATAACACTCAATGATATTCTGCCAATCAAATAGCCACTTATTCCTTTCAGTCAGAGATTTCCCCTATATTAGAATTCACTGACAATGCATAAATAGGTTGGTTATCCTTAGATGTTAAAAAGGATTTACATGTCTTCTGACTCATCAAGGACTATATACATTATTATTTATTTTTTTTTTTTGACAGGCAGAGTGGACAGTGCGAGAGAGAGACAGAGAGAGAGAAGGACAGAGAGAAAGGTCTTCCTTTGCCATTGGTTCACCCTCCAATGGCTGCCGCGGCCGGCACACTGCGGCCGACACACTGCGCTGATCCGAAGGCAGGAGCCGGGTGCTTCTCCTGGTCTCCCAGGCAGGTACAGGGCCCAAGCACCTGGGCCATCCTCCACTGCCATCCCTGGCCACAGCAGAGAGCTGGCCTGGAAGAGGAGCAACCGGGACAGAATCTGGTGCCCCGGCCGGGACTAGAACCCGGTGTGCCGGCACCGCAGGCGCAGGATTAGCTTAGTGAGCCGCGGTGCCGTTCCTATATACATTATGCTTATAGATTTAAAGTTTATCATTAGGCAAGGTATATTGGATTGCCTCTGACTTCTTGAAGTTAATGACACGTGCTTCATAAGTATGGACTTAGCCAAAAATGCCTTCATCTTGAATATCCTGTATGTGGAATAATCTGAATAAATAGATGCTGAATATGTATGCATGCATAAAACATGTTTCCCTGATTTTTTTTTTTTTCTGTAAGAGGAGCAATGAATGATAGAGTGTCACCTATTCCTATTTTAAGGTAATTGTAAATTTCTTTGCTGTCCCAAGTAAGAAAGTTGTTGAATGAAACAATCATAGTGTAATGCACTGAGGGAAATATTTTTGTTATTATAGCTATAACACTTGAGCAAGCTCTCAGTTGGGCACAATGGAATTGTAAGTAGCATGGTGCTTTAAGACAAACTGATTTGCCTATGCAGAAATAAAAACTTTATTAAATATACAATGTGGAAGACATCAGTCTTCACAAGACTGTCGCCTGATTTTTTCAAAGATGGTATTTACTTTTAAAATCACAAAAAACATTTCATCAGGAATTGATGTGTCCTAAAGATAATCTAGTATAAGTCTCTGATTTGGTAGTTAAAGAAAAAGAATGAAGACGAGAATGAGTTACTTAGTCATGTGCAAGTATAATGACTAGAAGCTTCCTCTCTTACTTTAAAAGTCTAAATTAAAATAACATTTTATAATAAGGACATACAGAAAAACTGAAAAAAATCTTGGAAATATACCAAGATAAATTCATGAAGCATTTAATACTTGACTTTTCCATACTATCCTTTTAAAAATTTCAGAAGTTAGATATTGCTTCCATTCCAAACTGTTATTTCCTTTACTTATGAATGTAAGTGTATCTACTCCATTACATTCTTGTTTTTATTATGATACGAGGTTTACTAAATATCAGTTATGACAATCACTCATTAATTGATTATTAAAAATAGTTTTAAGTTTTAAATAATATATCCATTTTACATATTAGAATGCATTCAAAAATTAAGTAACTGATGCAATGACACCTGCCTAGTAAGTAACAGATTCAGAGCATTTACCTTTGTCTAGAAGTCTTCCAAGACATCAATCCCTGAATTTTAATACATGTAAAATGTTCAAAACTTTTGGAAAATGCGTATTATGAAAAAAGACTGCACATAGGTTTAAATTGTTTTGCAAGATAATTTTGTTTACAAGTAAATTTTTCTTTTAATCAACTTTTCATGAACTTTTCAAAATGTCGCCCTACTATCCTTGTTGTCAAGATCTTTACAATCAGTAGTTGCATTTGTCTTTTTTGTAGCACATTAAAGTGTACAAATATTGGAAGAATTATAACCTAAGTTTTTTTGATATATGCTGTGGGTTTAACCTCCTCGTTTTCACCTCTGTTAATGGCAACTCCATCTTTCACATTGCTTAGGAAAAAAAAAAATTACGCTTGTCTTTGCTTTACTTTTCATCTCGATCATCACTTTTATAAGTGTTTTACCGGGACATACTCTTGGCACCAACTTCAATGTGCATTTAGTACTCAACCTCTTCTTCTCTCCCTCAATGCTGTAACAGTGGTAATAGCTATCGGATCATTCCATCTCTGTACAGCCTTCTAACTGATTTCCCCGTTTCAGATCTTGCCCACATGGAGAAAATTACTTTGGTAACAGCCAACTGTGTTAACCTTTCCAATAGTAAATCAAATAATATCTTTTCTCACTTCAATATCTCCAATTCTTTCCCATCTCACTTGGAATAAAATTCTAAAATGTGTAGAAAGTTCTGAAGAAATAAAAAAAAAAAAACACTCAATTTCCCATGCACATACAAACTGACATTCACAAATATCTGACCTAATCTGTCCCCTTCCTCTTGAATTCTCTGCCTTAATCATTAAGATCCATTTTCCCCTCAAGACAAGCAAAAGTAAACTTCTGTATTAAGCAGTTAATATTTTCTGCTTTTTTTAGCCTTCACTTGAATGAATTGCTAGTTCTTTCATCTTTTTAAGGTCTCTGGGAATGGTAACTTCACAGCGTGACTTTCTTCAAATATACTATTTAACACCAAAATAAATGACCAGCTTGCATCTTCAAGAAGAGTGTTCTAGCAATTATCTGCATTGAAGGAACAGATCTTTTAGATTTCAATTCTCTGCAGAATGATGCATTTGTAAATTGAAATAGAAGCATAAATATGTTTAAGTACTTACTCTAGCTTTCTTATCTCAGTACACTGGATCAACACTGGATCTCACAAACATGTACATTAAATATTAGCCAGGAATTGTGTTAAAGTGCTACTTTAGTAGGCATTGGGTAGGACAGAAAGTCTGGATTTCTAACAAGTTTCTAGGAGGGCTGTTTCTTTTTCATACTTGGTGTAAAAATGACTGGAAAGTTGATCTTAAACCAAATACTCATATTTTGGGAGATTTCCTAAACTAGGAAAGCATGAATGAGATAGACAGGGAATTGAAGGAAGAAGAGGGAAGAGAGTGAGTGAGATACACTTCTTCAGCACATTCACTGAAAGGAGTAAAAATATCTGTACTGTGTTCTGAAGTGCACTGACAAGCCATCACATTTTTCATGAAAATTTGTAGAGATGAAGTTAACTTTGGGGGGGGGTGCGGAATAGGGAAGGAGAGAGGGAAAGAGAGAGAGATGGGGAGGGAGAGAAAGAGAGAGAGAGTGAGAAAGGGAATTGTCTTCAAAGCTTGTCAGTTCTCACACCATGAGCAACTGCCTCCTTCATGCTTTGACAATCATCATCTGGCCCCTCAGGGCCTCTTAGAAATCTAGACCTTTTACGGCTGGCGCCGCGGCTCACTAGGCTAATCCTCCACCTAGCGGCGCTGGCACACTGGGTTCTAGTCCCAGTTGGGGCGCCGGATTCTTTCCCGGTTGCCCCTCTTCCAGGCCAGCTCTCTGCTTGGCCAGGGAGTACAGTGGAGGATGGCCCAAGTGCTTGGGCCCTGCACCCCATGGGAGACCAGAAGAAGCACCTGGCTCCTGCCTTCGGATCCGCTCCGTGCGCCGGCCGCAGCGTGGCGGCCATTGTAGGATGAACCAACAATGGCAAAAGGAAGACCTTTCTCTCTGTCTCTCTCTCTCTCACTATCCACTCTGCCTGAAAAAAAAAAAAAAAAAAAAAGAAAAAGAAAAAGAAAGAAATCTAGACCTTTTAGCTCATGGTGGAGCATTTCACTCAAGTCCCAAAGTGGAGGAGAAGTCTAAAGCAAGTCAGGTTCTGATCAAGGGAAAAAAAAGTGGAACTGGTGTGTCAGAAGACATACAAGGCTTTGGATAATATGTATGCCAACAAATAAACAACTCAGCACCCAGCCAAGATTTCTATAATTTTCTTCACAATTTGTATCACCATCTGGTAAGCTATCATAAGATATTATTATCTTATTATTATAAGATATTAACCAGTAAAATATTATATTTTCTATCATATGTATGAAATAAAATATATTTCACTGACTATAAGTATGATTACTAATAACATAATATTAATATTATACTGGAGTACAAAATCTATTTCTATCATCTAGTCCCAGAATAATGCTTAACAAATTGCAGTTGCTAAATGACTTTGTGAAATACATGATTGGACAGTCAATTTTAAAAAGCATCTCTATAAAGAGATTAAGTCCAAAATGAAACAGTTAAAATGACACTTCTTTAACCTTGGTTGTATAAATTTTCCCTATGTTGAGGCATTTTTTCTGTGCCAATTCTTCTAATAAGGGAGTTATATGGAAACTGGCCTGATGAAAGCTTGGGGATTAGCATTTCATTAGCTTCTGCAGTTTAACCAAAGCCAAAAATTAGCTGGATTTGCGTTTGGGGCAATTTGCAACAAATTATTGAGCTTTTCAGAAAATAATGCCTTTTAGGCTAAGAGAAAGTATGAAATTTGATAGAAATGAACATGTATTTTACTGAATTTTTATTATACTTCCCTATAATTTAGAAAGTAATTTCAGGAGCAGTCATTTAGCCTGGAAGTTAAAATACCTGCATTCCACCTTGAAATACCAGGATTCAGTGTCTGGCTCTGGTTCCTGACATCAGCTACCCAACAATGCAGACCTTGGAAGGCAGCACTGATATTTTAAGCAATTGAGTCTCTGCCACCCATGGGAGGATCTGGATTAAATTCCTGACTATTGGTTTCAACCTCAGCTGGGGACCCTTGCATGCATTTAGAGAGTATATCCCAAATGAAAGCATTCCACTCTCTCTCTCTTTCTCTCTTTCTCCTTTCTTGTCTCTGTGCCTCTAAAATGTAAAAATATCATAAAAAAGGGAACTAATATTAATGATTTTCAACAGTGTCTTCATATAGTTCATTAATTTTTATGTTTAAAAATCTGTTTATTCATTTATTTGTTATTATTTTTGAATGGCAGAAATAAAAAGAGAAATATCTTCTACCTTCAGATTCATTTTCCCAATGCCCATGTTAGCTAGAAATGGAATAAGGCTAAAGCTAAGAGCCAAAAACACAATCTGGGTTTTAAATACAGTTGGTGGAGACAAAACTACTTGAGCTATGACCTGCTGTCTCCCAGAGTTTGCATAAGCAGGAAACTGGAATTGAAAGCAGAGCTATGGACTCTAACCCAGGCGCTTTAATATGGGATATGAGCTTCCCCAAATAGTTTCTTAGCCACTATGCCAAATGCCAGTACAATTCATTAATTTTAATGTCCTTTATTACAACTTAAAATAGTTTCACTAATTACAATTATTTCTACCAATGTTTTCTAATTTTATTATACTTGACATTAAAATATCTTTATTTTGTTCTAAAATAATTTACTATTTCTGACATTGCTTAAGGAGACCATGTAGGAGAATAATTCCAAAAGTTAATGGAAAAACGGAATTAATAGATCAATTTCTTCTTAATGCAAAAAGAAAATCATATATATATTCTCATAGTACATGTTTTATTATATCTTGAATACGCTTCATATAAATATAATTTATTTTGTTCAATAGCATATTTACTTAACATTTAATTTAGGGAATTTTTATTTCCTAGTAAGAAAGAGTGAGAGAAAAATCCATTTAAATTATGGGGGCAGGTATTGTGGAACAGTGGGTTAAATCACCACCTGCAATGTTAGCATGGCATATGAGCACCTTGATAACAGCTCCATGATAACACATCTGGGAAAGCAGCAGAATTTGAATCAAATACTTGAGCTCCTGCATCCACATGGGAAACCCAGATGAAGCTCCTGCTGCTGGCTTCAGCCTGGCCCAGTTCTGGCCCTTGAAGACATTTAGACAGTGGACCAGCATATGGAAGACATCTCTCTCTCTCCCTCTTTCTCTCTCTCTCTCTGTAATTCTGCCTTTCAAATAAATGTTTTACAAAAGTTGCTCTATCTTAAAATATTTATCATATATTTATTTTATTTTTGCTGCTTGACTGTCATTTGTTATTTGAACATTTATAACACATGATAAAACCATAAATCTTATTTCTAAACTTTACACTCTTCGTAACAGAGATTGTCATTCACTAACTTATCCATTCATTTCTTATTTATAGAGTGATGACTATTATACATACTATTGTTTAAATCAGTTCTGAGCAGTGAACATTTTATTTCCTTCCTTTTATACTTTATGCAACAAAGAAATTCAGCATTTACTAAGCATAATACTATATAAAATACTGCATCAAAATTGCAGAGGGACAGTATTTTCATAAGTAAAATAATTGCTGTAAAACGTATATTGATCTGTTGTTTCTTCCCTTGTTAAGAGAAGGATAATTTTTTTTTATTATTGTTTGACAGGCAGAGTGGACAGTGAGAGAGAGACAGAGAGAAAGGTCTTCCTTTGCCATTGGTTCACCCTCCAATGGCTGCCGCGGACGGAGAACTGCAGCCGGCGCACCACACTGATCCGATGGCAGGAGCCAGGTACTTATCCTGGTCTCTCACGGAGTGCAGGGCCCAAGTACTTTGGGCCATCCTCCACTGCCCTCCCGGGCCACAGCAGAGAGCTGGCCTGGAAGAGGAGCAACCGAGACAGAATCTGGCGCCCTGACCGGGACTAGAACCCGGTGTGCCGGTGCCGCAAGGCAGATTAGCCTAGTGAGCCATGGCGCCGGCCCAAGAGAAGGATAATTTTAAAATAATACTTTATATCCCAGTGCCTTTTAATATATATCAAGATATAAGCAATCTGTATATATAAAAATAGCCTTACATAATATTTGTTTTCATAGTCCACTAATCTAAAACAAAAAAGTCAGAGATTTAGCTACTTTACAATTGGATTTTTATCTCTCTGCTGACACTTCTTATAAATATTTTGTCTTTTTCTCATTGGGCATGTTACAATAGCTATTTTTTCCTGCCAATATCAGCAACTGGATCACAATGTGTGTGTGTGTGTGTGTGTGTGTGTGTGTGTTTTCTTTGTAACTGCTTTGAGAGTGATTATACTTTGCGGACTCTTAATGTACTAAGACATTAGAACATTATACTTTGCGGACTCTTAATGTACTAAATGTTTGCTTTGTACTCTTTTTAGTGAGAGAGAGAGACAGAGAAAGGTCTTCCTTTTTGCCATTGGTTCACCCTCCAATGGCCGCCACGGCTGGCACGCTGTGGCCAGCGCACCTCGCAGATCTGAAGGCAGGAGCCAGGTGCTTATCCTGTTCTCCCCTGGGGTGCAGGGCCCAAGCACTTGGGCCATCCTCCACTGCACTCCCTGGCCACAGCAGAGAGCTGGACTGGAAGAGGGGCAACCGGGACAGAATCCAGCGCCCCGACTGGGACTAGAACCCAGGGTGCCGGCGCCGCAAGGCAGAGGATTAGCCTAGTGAGCCATGGCGCCAGCCTGTTTTGTACTCTTGATATTTTGCATGTTATTTGCATTACTCTAGTTGTGGTTCTTGTATTCCCAATTTACAGAATTTCTTTGTTTCATGCTTTTTTGGTATTCCTCATGGATACTAATAAGTAGTTATTTTTGCTATATTATGTAATCAGAATTCCTTAATTATTTAAAGTTTTTTTTTAATATATTTTGTTTCATATCTCAAAAAAATGGTACCTAAATGTAATTCCATTTTTTTTCATATGGAATGTAAGACTATTCTATCTCAAATTATGTTTCTCTTGACTATGAAACTTTGTGCTTACCTGGCTATTGGCCATTTTAATAGCCTTTTGACATATTTCATAAAATTAAACAGGTATCCCCAAATTATCAGTTTCTTGAATGAATTTTTCAGGTTTACAGCAAATTGTCTCTGCCTTAATTTTTCTCATATTGATATCAATTACAAGTATCTCAATTCAAACCATAAATTAAACTTTTGAATTTTTGTTTGTATGTTCCTCTTGACATCCAAATTATTATTCAATCCTATACAATATATACTTTAAATTATATTTTTATATATTTATGGATTTTATATTTTTATAACCTAAATAAAAATTTAGAAAATGTAATGCTATTTTCCCATTATTCTTTTCATTTATGTGGTATGTCTACTCTCTCTATCTTGACAATATTGTATTTTCTTTCTCCCCCAGTATTTACAGACTAGTATTTTATCACTGTACTGATCATCTTAAAGAACCAACCTTTGAT
This sequence comes from Oryctolagus cuniculus, assembly GCF_964237555.1. Taxonomy (NCBI): domain Eukaryota; kingdom Metazoa; phylum Chordata; class Mammalia; order Lagomorpha; family Leporidae; genus Oryctolagus; species Oryctolagus cuniculus. Next base: position 27,331,802 of record NC_091433.1, read on the forward strand.
TTTTATTGACTATTTTCTATTTTAATTCTGATTTTTCTTTCATTGATTTGTAATTTTATTATAACTTTTCTTCTTATTTGGCCTTAATTTGATTATAACTTCTAGTTTATTATGTTGAAATTTTAAAGTAATGTTTTTATTTATATAAGGTGAATAAATTTCATGTATTTCATATATACAGATTTAGGAACATGGTGATACTTCCCACCCTACCCTCCCTCTCTCCCACAATCAAACCCTCCCTCCTCCCTCCTTTCTTATTCTTTCAAAAGAAAGATTTTTTTACAGTGATATACTTTCAGTTTATTTTATAATTACAAACTTACATTATTGCATTGATGACCTGTCTAAAACAGGCATTTGGTTCAATTTTTTGCCTTTCATCACTGATTTAACTGCTTCCTTAAGATTTTGATAAGTCATTTTACTATTTTTGATTGAATAATCTTTTAAATATGCCTTATGTTTTCTTTTATGGCCACTGAGTATTTAAATATGTGCTATTTAGTTTTCAGATATTTGAAAAATTTCCAAGAATCTTTCTATTATTCATAATTTCTATTGGAATCATTGTGACCAGGCAGACATTGTATTATTTGCATACTTTAGAATATCTTTTCATGTCCTATTTTATGTACTAGAATAGCTATGCTATATTGTGGTAAATATTCTCTGAGTTGACAAAAATGCATATTTTCTATTATTGGATGATGGATGAAGAATTATATGAGAGGTAGAGAGCTCCTATCTGCTCATTCACTCCCCAAATGTGGTAAATGACCAGGGATGAATCTGGTCATAGCCAAGAGCCAGGATTGAACCTATTTCCCATGGGGATGGCATGAACCAAATCGCTTGATCCATCATGAGTGCCTCCCAGATTTGCTTTAGTAGCAAGAGATTCAAGAGCCAGAGCCATAAAATTAACCCAGACATTCTGATGAAAGGTATGTGTACCATAAACAGTGTTTAAACTGCCAAGCTAGATATGTGAGCCTTAGAAATGTATGCCTATAGTCATCACCATATTTCATTGAATTTCCAATATTTTTGGTCACCATTCTGGTAAATATTCTTCTGCACCTCTCCGTCCTTTGGGCAATTTATCGCCATGTATATTAGGCAACTTTAACTTATCCACAGCTTCCTGAGTCCCTGATCATATTCTTAAAATATATTTTAACTGTTCTATTTTGAGTGGATTCTCCTGTCATGTTATCCAGCATACTAATCTTTTCTTTAACACTGTTTTGACTTTTATTAACATTTATCAATATTATCCAGTGTATTTTTATCTCAGAAATTGCATTTTTATTTTCTAAAATTTAATTCATTTTCTAAACACACTTTTTTGCTAGCATTTCACATTTTCATCTACATACCTTCTGAAATTTTAATATTATTGTGGTGACTATGTTAATGGTGTCATCTACTAATATTATACATGTATCATTTCTGTTGTAATTTTTGTCCATTTCATCTGCTAATGGATTACATTTTTCTGCTTGTTTGAATGCCCATGATTTTTTCATTGGTTAACAGATATTTCAAAATCTACTTTTTTAAATGCTGAGATTTTAAATATTTTGTATCTGTTTGTAGTGTAGACTTTTGTTTGCAGACAGTTAATTCATTTGGAAACAGTATAAAATTTCAAGCCTTACTTTTAATTGTTGGATTGTCATGATAAGGACAGTCTTAGGTTTAATATTTGGCCACTAATGAAGTAACAGTCATCTGAATGCTGTTTGATGTCCTACATATTACAAGAGTTTCTGTGATGGTTGTAGTAGTTGTTATTTTGATTTCCTTTCTAGTAAAACACACTGTATCCAAAACTTTATGAGCATTAATAATTTTTCCAATTGCTTTCTTCTAGAGCTATTTTCCAAAAGCTTCACCCGCCTTGGGCATGTGGTGTTCATAGGCATTTTCTGATAGATAATCACCTAAGGTAAAGAAAGATATGATCTACCAGTCTCTCCTGGACTTGCTCTCTCTACAACAAATGCCTGTACATTTTGTTCTTCATTCTTAGTGTTGACAGGAATCTAGTCAGTTAACTCTCAGTGTCTTCACACTTGAAAATGACATCACCATTTCCTCAACTCAAGGACATTTTCTTTTTTATTCAGATTGTGTAGTCTGGAAACTCATTTCAAGCAAAAAATTGGGGAAATTCTAATGCTAACCTTATTTTTACTCTTCCATGATCAGTGTTTAGTGCTAATGATTATCCAAAGCCAAGAATCTACTTGTAGTGTTTTGTACATTTGTTGATATGCTTAAGGCAGAAAATAAAATTCAGTTTTGTAATTTCACGATTGCCTGAAATAAAAGTATGAAACTCTGATCATACTTAAACTTACAGAAGAAGGATGGTTGAAAGTCACCTTGAGACAATGGTTTTTCAAAGTTTCTGTATCACTTTTATTTTCTATTAATGAAGCTGAAAATATCATACAAAGTAGAGAGGCTGGTTTCTTTAACTAAGGGAGAAGGTCTTCAGCCTCAGGCATCAAAAAATCATGGGAATATTCTTTTTTATTATTTGACAGGTAGATTTATAGACAGTGAGAGAGAGACAGAGAGAAAAGTCTTCCTTCCGTTGGTTCATACCCCAAATGGCCGCTACCGCTGGCGCTGCGCCTATCCGAAGCCAGAAGCCAGGTGCTTTCTCCTGGTCTCCCATGCGGGTTCAGGGCCCAAGCACTTGGGCCATCCTTCACTGCACTCCCGGGCCACAGCAGAGAGCTAGACTGGAAGACGAGCAACTGGGACAGAATCTGGAGCCCTGATCGGGACTAGAACCCCGGGTGCCAGCGCCACAGGGGGAGGAGGATTAGCCAAGTGAGCCGTGGCTTGGGCCCCTGGGAACATTCTTCACTACAGTTTGTGTGGAAGTAAATATTCTTAGCTCGTTACTATGTAACTGAGTCTGCTACGCCCTAGAGAAGCCTCACTGCTGTAAGAACACCTTGAGGGCCCGGCGCTGCACTGTAGCAGGTAAAGCCACCTTCCTCAGCTCCTTCATCTCATATGGGTGCTGGTTCAAGTCTTGGCTGCTCCACTTCTGATCAGCCTTCTGCTGTGGTTTAAGAGAGCAGTGGAGGATGGCCCAAGTGCTTGGACCTCTGTACCCTGCACCTGCATGGGTGACCTGGAAGAAATTCCTGGCTCCTGGCTTCAGATAAGGGGAGCTTTGGCCATTGAAACCATCTGGGGAGTGAACCAGCAGATGGAAGACCTCTTTCTCTCTCTGCCTTTCTGTAAATCTGTCTTTCAAATAAATCTTTAAAAAAAAAGAATAACTTGAATCAAATTATCTTTAATTAATTATGATAGCAAACATACAACCGAAAAGGAAACAAAGTTGCTAAGCCTTTGCTGGACAAGACCTCTAAGCCTTTGTTTGAGTTTGCCGCACTTCCCCATCTCAGTGACTCAGTGTTTCCAACAATCTAAGATGGCCCCCGGGGGAGGTACCTAGCCTGACAGGAGACTTCCGTATTCATGGACAGTATGTGTCCTCAGCTGTGATAGGCCCTTGAGGGCGTGCCCGGCTCGTGTCCTGCCTTACCTTTCTGCTGGTTGGCTTGGTTCCCTTGTGCCCTGGGCAGCCCCCTTTCTGTGTCTATGAAAGCTCTTCCCCTCCCACTAAAGTTGAGAACCCGGCTGCGCCCTGGGCATTGACTGGTCTTCCTGCTCTGGTGTGGTTCCTTTGCCGCCGACACTCATCATCCCGCTCGGCCCCTGAGCTCCCCAGGCTGGCCCTGAGGAGCGCTATCAGACCTGCTGCCCCGGGACAAGCAGCAGACCTGACAAGGGCTATCACAGTTATTGTTAGCTGAATTATTGGTAAAGTCATTTTACTCCAGTCTACTTATAACAACAGTAGTCTGCTAAAAGGTCTCCCAAATTCAAATTGTGTACTATAATATTCTCACCATGCTTTCTATAAATTTATCTTTTAATCCCATTTTCCTGGTGCTTTTTGAAGCTCAATAATAATTATTTACAATTGTTTTCTTTATTTCTGTGGGTTACTTTTAACTTTTTTTTCTTCTCTATTTCAATGATGAGAGGAAGAGGCAAGGGAGACAGAGAGGGAGGGGAAGGGAAGAAACATCTTCTGTCCACTGACTAGTTCACTTCCCAAATGCCCACACAACCAAGGTTGTACCAGGGCCAGAACCATGAGCCTGAAACTTAATCTAGGTCTTCTGTGTGGGTGTTGGGAATCCAATTATTTGCAGCATTACTGCTGCCTCCCAAGGTCTGCATGAGGAGAGCTGGCATCAGAAGCTGGAGATGAGTATCAAACCCAAGCACTCAGATAAGAAATGAAGGTGTCTCCACTGCTGGGCTAAATGTCTGCTTCTAGGTAGACATTCCACCTCTAGGTAGCCACCAAAGGCTTTGTATTCTTTCTAGCACCCACCAGATTTTAATTTTTCTCACACATAATTATTTCTTTATAAATTTTGATAAATTAAATTATATGGCATTATCTCTTTGCTGAAAACAATTCAAGGCCCTCTTATCTCTTTTAGAATAAAATAAAAATATTTTCAAATGTGAAATATCCTGTGTTATCTGTCTGCTTATTTCAGTGATCTATGCTTTGTCATTTGTGCTTTTATTATAGATTTTTTCAAATTAGATCAGTGCTTTTTATGATTTCATTGCATCTCATTATTTGATTACTAATATATACTTTTGTGTTACAAATTTATAATTATCTTTTATGGTATATGTCTTTAAATTACTTTCATCTTTCATTTTCTTCCTTATCCCTGTCTTAACACTCTGTTTTTGAAATAACATTAAGTGGATCTTTTCAAAATCAGAATGAAGTTTGGGGAGAAGATAAGGAGAAATAGACCCCATCCATCTACGGATTCACTCCCCAAGGGTTGGAACAATCAAAGCTTCGCCAGGTTGAATCCAGGAGCCAGGAACTCCATCTGGGTCCCTCATATGATAGGGTGACAGGGGTTCAAGTATTTGAGTCATCATCTGCCTCATTACAGGCACATTAGCAGGGAACTGGAAGCAGAGTAGCCAGGATTCTGATAAAGTGGCTTCACCTGCTGTGCCACTCAACTGGTCCCACCATCCTCCTTTCAGTAATGTCATGTCATATTGGGCTTAATATAAAAATTGGACACTACCATATTCCCACTTTTTTTTTTATACAGGTTCGTGCTTTTGCTGAAGGAAATCCTTCAAGGCAAAGGAAAATACATCCAGACAGAAATGTTTATCTACACCAAAAAGTGAACTGGATATGGTAAATAGAGGTATTTTTAAATTATTATTAAAGAGGTATATTATTTTAATAAACATTTTATTATTAAAAATGTTTTAATATTTCTAATTTAAAATAATTTAAAGGGAGTTGGTTGCTTAATGGAAAAATAATAATGTTGTACCACTCTTGCCCTTATTACTGTGAATGCATATTGACCTACATTCAGTGGCATGATCATGCCAAGAATTCACAACTGCAGGCTTAACTAGACAGCTTTTTCCGACTTCAGTTACTATATCCACACCACAAACACAAGCACTCATATACGTTTTTTTTTTCTGGGTCATCTTTTTGCTTCTAAAGCCTCAACCTAACTGAAAAACCTTTCAACTCATTTTATTTAATTAGCATCTCCAGTCAATACCCTTTCCTTTACAGTTTCCTCAGACCTCCTTCTCGTACTTTGTAATCATAGTTTGTAATTCTATAATTGAGTTGACACTTTTAAAGCTGTATCAGCCCTATATGTGCCATATGAATAACGCACCGTGCCTGTGATTGCTCATCGAGCAATTTTGGAATGTTCATTGTCCATAAGGCAATCTTACCTGAGGTAGTCTTCAAAAAGTCCTGGAAATAATGTTTCCAGCTGCTCTACATAATACATTTCATCGTGCGATGTTTAGATTCTCTTTCCTTTGTGTTCTGTTCTACCTGCACAATAAAAATCATAGAATAGGACAGCACATTTTGTTTTTAGCATGCTTTCAGAATCTAGAAGAAAAGTTACCATATCATTTTTTAAAGTCCCTGGAGCTTCTTTGAAGTGACCTGTCAACAGCTCTCAGTGTTTCAATACTTAAGGTTGTTTCTTGGTTTGTTGCCAGAGGAAGCACCACAGGGATTTACACTGCCAACTTCTTTAAAATACATATATATAGAACATTTTTTAAAAATACAGAGTACCTTGGAGCAATTCAAATCACTGTGTCACTTGCAATGGAAAGGCTGTGTGCTGATAGGTCATTATATTTATTTTTAGGGCCACTGATGATAAGCTTTGACAATCAACTGACTAGTTAACCTCCACAAGAGGATGCCAACAGACATAACAACCACATAGACTTATGTCAACACAGTTTTCAGTCAGTGGTGGCAGGTGATCATGTACAGACAACATGAAATCAGCAGCATAGAAATAGTTGAATAGAGTATGCAATAAGAAATATAATGAAAAGAAAATTCCCGTTTTTAATGATGATTTTTATGAGTACATGTTTTATGTATAGGCTTACAACAGAAATGCATTCACATACACATAATTCATATTTAATAAATAAATTACTATAGGATTTTAACAACAGGTTATGATATAATTCAATGGGGTTGTGTTCATCAAACAGGCGTCTAGACTAACATTTATACAGACACATTTCAGATGAGGTTATAGCTCATATTAGAAAAATCAGGAAAATTGGAACCTATTTTATTGACCCAGAACTTGGTACTATATTATTTTTATAACTTTGGATTACATGCAGTGTTTCTTCAGCCCAGACTCTACTTCTGCTTGAGAACAATTTCTTTCATCATCTAGATAATTCTGTGAGAAATGTATCTACCAAATGAAACTTAATCTAAATCAACATGCAAATTGTTACTCTGATAAATATTTTATTCTATAAAATACATTTTGAAGTAAACAGTTATTGACCTAAATTATTAATAAGATTGAAATATACAATCATGGTACCATCTAGAATGTTAGTGCGCAGGAAGCATCAAAGGTCATAGCTAAAATGAATTTCATTCCTTGTTGATATAGGACATTATTTATGAATTTTGCAAATGTATTAGGAATGCCTCATTTACAGTCAAAAGAATGTGTGCTAAATTCATATAGTCATTAATGTAAGTTTAATGCCCTGTAACTTCTGTATAAAATTTGGGAATATAGCTATTTGGTGTGGAAAAAACATAAGAGAAATATTGTTCTGGCATATATGAAAGACAACATAACAAATCCAAATCCAATTATTTTTATTGAGTATCAGTTTATAAGTGGCCCTGCTCTCCAATATTACCAGCACTTACTACATAAAAATGTAATATTTTCAGGGATCTGGTAACCGAAAAACCTCAAACAACCTAGCTTTTCTGATGCACTTTCAGCTATCTTTTCTTTGGCATTTCTCTTTTTATGTGAAACATTTCTTCAGTCAATACTACTTTCATGAAACACAGCCTCTGAATATCGAAGATTTCAAAGGAGTTAATCAGCAAAAACAAAAAATCTCTACCCATGTCATTCACCTTCTTGATTTTTTTATGTCGCTGAAATAATTTACCCAAACCTAAAGCAATCAGTATATGAAAGTTATCTGTACCCTCATGTTCATTGCAGCACAATTCACAATAGCTAAGATATGAAGTCAACCCAGATGTCCATCAACTGTTGATTGAGTAAAGAAATTGTATACACACACACACACACACACACATACATATACATACTATGGAATACTACCCAGCTGTAAAAAAGAAAAGAAATCCTGTCTTGTACAACAGGATGGTCATAACTGGGAACCATTACACTTAGCGAAATAAGCCAGTCCCTTCCTGGTCTGAGGTAGAGTGCCTGAAATGTCATGTATTGGAGGAAATAGACATTTTGAGAATTGATGATTCTTTCATAGCCCTCGTCTTTTCTGTTGAAGAACAGTGTTTTATTTTGTTTTGTTTTGTTTTTCTCTTTAAACTATTTGTTGAACTCTTTTACTTAGAGTAGGTTTAACTATAGAATCACTAAGTATACTGAAAATAGATCATTGTAAAAATTTAGAGTGAATCCAATGCCAGCACCGTGGCTCACTAGGCTAATCCTCCGCCTGCGGCGCCAGCGCACCAGGTTCTAGTCTCGGTCGGGGCATTGGAGTCTGTCCCGATTGCTCCTCTTCCAGTCCAGCTCTCTGCTGTGGCCCGGGAGTGCAGTGGAGGATGGCCCGAGTCCTTGGGCCCTGCACCCACATGGGAGACTAGGAGGAAGCACCTGGCTCCTGGCTTTGGATCATGCAGCGCGCCAGTCATAGTGGCCATTTGAGGGGTGAACCTATGTAAGGAAGACCTTTCTCTCTGTCTCTCTCACTAACTCTGCCTGTCAAAAACAATAAAAAATAAAAGAGTGAATCCAAGAGGTAGGTAAAAGAAGTCTTGGAGCATGGGTGGGAGGGAGGTAGGGGAGGAAGTACCACTATGTTCCTAAATCTGTATATATGAAATATATGAAACTTGTATGACTTAAATAAAATTTTAAAAAATTTAATCTATGAAATGGATTGTATATAATTTAATTGCATCAATAGTAATTTAATATCCATACTTGCTCTAGTTCTACTAAGTTCTGTGATTTTATTATTCAGTAGTGCAAATATGAACACATATATTAAATTGATAATAGTGCAGCACTACCCACATTTAATAGACTTTATATTCATAATTGGAAGGTTTTGTTTAATGTATGCTTTCCAGAATTGGCTTCATGAGTTTTACTTTCTTTTTTGCTAGAAGAGAAAATACATTTTATTGATATATGTATGTTTCATAGATTTTTTTTCTCTTCTTAAATTTGTCTCAGTTCCTGAATATCTGACTTGCTTTTCCAAATTCAAATTGTGTCTCAAAATTTGACTGAAAGCAAAGCAAAGTACATCTGAAATTAAAAGAAATAAAAAAACAGTCCAATAAAAATTTGAGTAAAAAATCTAGACAAATCTAATGTCTGAATGGTTTCTCCATCATTCATTGTGATGCTCAGATCAGGGAGTATCTTAGCTTTTTTTATCTGCCATGCTTTTCAAGTTAGGTAGAATTTGTTAACATAGATGTTACTTAAAGAATATTGAAATTTCTGAGTCTTTTCAAATATATTAAATGAGATTAATAAAGTTACTCACAATTAAAATTTATGAAAAAATCAAGAACTATTTCTAGTGTCTCTAGTTGGTGCTTACATTTGACAAATAGTATTGTTGGTGCTAATTCTTTATCTTGATATCCAATTTTGCATGAGGCCTAAAGGAAGACAAATTACAAGGAAAAGTGAGGGACACAGTAACTTCAAAGATGGAAAAGTGTAAAGGGAATGAAATTTGCTTATTGTTTTATTACATGGGGTGAATGTGGAGCTAATGATTAACACTTTATTAATTCTAGTAAAATTTAAAGATAATTGATAGCTACTGAAAACACATACAGGCCGGCATCCCGGTTCACTAGGCTAATCCTCCACCTGCAGAGCCCACACCCCAGGTTCTAGTCCCGGCCGGGGTGCTGGATTCTGTCCCGGCTGCCCCTCTTCCAGTCCAGCTCTCTGCTGTGGCCCGGGAAGGCAGTGGAGGATGGCCCAGGTGCTTGGGCCCTGCACCCTCATGGGAGACCAGGAGGAAGCACCTGGCTCCTGGCTTCAGATTGGCGCAGTGCACAGGCTGCGGCAGCCATTTGGGGGGTGAACCAATGGAAAAAGGAAGAGCTTTCTCTCTCTCTCTCTCTCACTGTCTAACTCTACCTGTCCAAAAAAAAAAAAAAATACAGATAGAAAATAGAATCAAAATAGGAAAAGGAAATGAAGGAATAAAAAAAATATTTTATTAAAAAATCAGCTATAGAAGAGAAAGATATGTCCAGATAAATCCTTAATCTTCATATATTGAAAAAGGGAACTTCAACATTAGTATGTGATAGAATAAGTTTATCTGAGTTGTCATTGTTATTTCTAGACCACACCTGATATATTTAGGAGACATGGTGTTCATATAAATTCTCTAGGAAATAATACTGACAAGACAAAATTCCAGGGTTTATGTGTAAGCAAAGAATCTAAGTCAAGATTAATTGTCAATCAAGAAGGAGAACTAGTTCAATCATGTCACCGGATGATAGCAAATATTGTAAGAATATTTTGCACAACAGTGATGAAAAGGGATTTTACTAGTCAGGATTATCTAGGTAAAAAGAGACTAGGAACAGAGATGTATAATAAGGAATTGGCCCATGCAGTTATAGAGACGAGCAAGTTCAAATCTGCATTTGGTTCAGTGGTGTCTAGACGAAGAAGAGTCTGTAGCAAACTGGAGGTCTGAAGGCTGCCCGTCCATACGCCTAGGAAACCAATGGTGCAGATGAAGCTCAGAAGCAGTCTTCTGAAGACTGTTTATTTTTTTCTTTTTTTAACTGCAAGTGAGGCTAGATTTCTTTGTTCTGTTCGGATTTTTAACTAGTTTAATGAGGTCCACTCATATTATGGGAGGAGATTGCATAAAATGTCAATTTCACCCAAATCAGCCTTGCAGAAAGATTCAGAATAATATTTGACCAAGTACCTGGGCACCCTGTCCTCCAGTCAAATTGATGCATGAAATTAATCATCAGAGGTTTAACTGCTTTGGGAATATAAAACAAATAAAGCAAACTGTTTTAAGGAGTCCTAATGGGGTATAATGTCAGAGAGGATTAATGGGACTTCAGCATAAGGTTTATCCAAGAATTAGTAGAGAGATAGTGAAGAGTTTCTAACCATGCAGGTCTAAATTGAAAGATTTTTATGTTACTCCTATAACATAAAAGTTGTTATTAGAGAAAGTCTTGAAACCATAGGAATGAACTGTTTTTTTGTTTGTTTGCTTGTTTTTTTTAAGATTTATTTATTTATTTGAAAGGAAGAGTTACAGAGAGAGAGAGAGCGAGAGAGAGAGAGAAATAGAGAAACATCTTTCATTCGCTAGTTCACTCCCTAGATGGCCGCAATAGATGGAGCTGGGCTGACCTGAAGCCAGAAGCCAGAAGCCAGAAGCTTCTTCCGGGTGTCCCACATGTGCAGGGGCCCAAGGACTTGGGCCACCTTCTACTGCTTTCCCAGGCCATAGCAGAGAGCTGGACAGGAAGTGGAGCAGCCTGAACTTGAACTGGAGACCATATGGAACGGCGGCACTGCAAGCAGTGGCTTTACCTGCTGTGCCACAATACGGACCCCAGGAATGAACTGTTAAAGATGGTTTATATTATATCTAAGAATATAATGATACCTCCTTCCTTCCCTTATTCTTCTTCCTCCCTCTCTCCCTCACTTCCTCCCTCCCTCCCCCCTCCTTCCTTCCTTCCTTCCTTTCTTCCTTTCTTTCTTTCTTTCTTTCTTTCTTTCTTTCTTTCTTTCTTTCTTTCTTTCTTTCTTTCTTTCTCTTTATTATTTTTTGCAATAACATTTTACGTTTTTAGTTACAGGTTTACTGCTCCAGTGATTAAAGAGTTCAACAAATAGGGGCCAGCACTGTCCATAGTAAGCTAAGCTTCTGCCTGCAGCGCTGGCATCTCATATGGGTGCCAGTTCATGATCTGGCTGCTCCTCTTCTGATATTGTTCTCTGCCAATGGCCAGGGAAAGCAGTGGAAGATCGCCCAAGTCTTTGGGCCTGAGCACCTGCGTGGGAGACCTGGAAGAGGCACCTGGCTTCTGGGTTCAGGTCAACTCAGTTCCAGCTGTTGGGGCCATTTGGGGAGTGACCCAGTGGATGGAAGGTCTTTCTTTCTGCCTCTCCTGCTCTATGTAACTCTACCTTGAAAATAAATAAATAAATCTTTAAAAAAATTCAACAAGTAAAAAGTAGAAAGGACGCAGTTCAGTTGGTATATAAATAAGAACTACATGAAATCTGTTCTCTATATTAATAGAAAGCAAGAAAGAAAAGGAAGGAAGGAAGGAAGGAAGGAAGGAAGGAAGGAAGGAAGGAAGGAAGGAAGGAAGGAATGACAGAAGGAAGGAAGGGAGGGAGGGAGGAAGAAAGGAAGAGAAAACAAACCTTGAATTTCGACCTACCTACAGCAGAGTCCTGTGCCTGTGTGTGAATTCTCAGGGGTTCCTCTGCTGCACTCGCTTGGAACCAGGGCCTACCAACAGGACTTTCCTTCCTAGAGAACAGAGGTGATTTCTCCACCTCTTTCTTCTTTCCCTTCTTTGTCACTAGTGCTTCCATTTGTGCTGTAGTTACACATGGAGTTCCTTGAAGAAGCCAGTGCAAACATGTAAGCTTTGGCAGGCTGGCTTAGCAGGTGGAGAGATGAAGAGCTTGTTTGGGTTTTAGGGAGCTCAGGCATCTGAAAAGGATTCATGTGAAGGTGATGAAGGCAAACAGAGAGAGTAATAAGATAGCCAGGATGTGGCTCTGGAAAAGGGGTCCTACAACTTACAAAGGTGACACTTCAGGCTGGAAGTCAGTTTCCATTGTCCTGCATTTCCTGTGCTCACCAGAGAATCCACAGTCCTTTCAGTTCTGGGTTGTGTCCGAACCACCCCAGTGGGAGGGAAACTGTCTCTCGTGGGTCCTGGAAAACAAGAGATAAGTTAGAAGTGCTTGAGATGAAGTTGAGTCCAAGACAGAGGAACAATAAAAGAGCAAAACCAACAGGGTGATGACCCCAAAGTATTATATCTAACTATATCTAAAAATGTATCTTATTACATGGCTAACATGGCTTTTTTGTATATGAGAATTTAAGTGAGCATCTCTGAAGTTGAGTTTCTTATGTGACTGATATAGTTTACATTTTCTATAAAGACCAAGTAAAATGTTTGCCTTCACAAATATTTGAAGATTCCCTTATTACTAAAAGATAAAATAATGAGCATGAACTAATTTCCAAGTTAGCTGAGGAAAAAGAATCACACTGCTTAGTATTCAGGTAATGTTTTTTGGCAAAATATCAATGGTAACGTACCTTTGACACAGTACTTATTATGCTTAGGAGTATGCAAGTATGTATGTTTAAAAATGCAGAGAGATTATTTTTTATTCACTTAATTACCTAAACATCAATATTCTAACAGAATGCAACATGTGCATGTGTAATGCATAATTTTTAAATTCCATTTTTTAAATTTTTTTAAGATCTATTTTTATTTACTTTAAAGAGTGTCAGAGAGAGAGAGAGAGAGAGAGCGCTAAAGACAGGGAGTATGAGAGCTTCCATAATCTGGTTCACTTCCCAAATGGCCCTAACAGCCAGGCATGGATCAAGTCTGAGCCAGACCTGATTCAAGATCCTGGAACCACCCCCCACCCCCAGGTTTCTCACATGGGTAGCAGGGGACAAGTGCTTGAGCTATCTTCCAATGTTTTCCAAGGATCATTAGTAGGGAGCTGGATCAGACGCAGAACTGCTGGGACTTCAACTGGTGCCTCTATGAGATGCCAGGATCACAAGCAATTGCTTTATGGTGGACTCCAAGAATTACAACCAAATGGAAAACACTAAGGAAGAGTTTCCAAAGTTTTGCCCTGAGATACATTGCATTAAATATTTAGAAAATTGATTTGCAAAGAGAGCACAAGAGCCTCAGTATCTCATTTTTAAGATGAAGATAATATTGTGTCGCAAACTCACTGTAAATATTAAACTACTTAAGCTTGAAAGAAGCTTACAAAAGAATTTTGCCTACAGTAAGTTTTCAGTAAATATTGGCAGTCATTTACAATTGTTTTCATGATATGGTAGTACTTCTCTAATCTTAACACCCAAAAAATACCTACCATCTCAACATGAAATCACTGCTGGTGTTGAAAGCTATTTTTACTGCTAAAAACAAGACAAAATTAATTTAAATATGTGCTACAGTGAGGCAGAGTTGCTTATACTGATGATTCTATAGCTTTGAAATAGCTTGAGCTATAGAACAGTCTGAACCTTGAACTATGATTCAAGGCAGAAAGTCAGCCTGCTTATTCAATGTTTTGTCTGAATGACATGAGAGGATTAATTGGGAAGAGGAGTGATTAAAGCTGATTTCTTTTTGTAAATTCACCTAAAGGCAAAATCAATGAGCACCTCTGATTAATAATAAGAACTGATAAATGAATAAATAGTCACTTACATTTTTGAAAGAGATTTTGTGTGTCAGCCTACAGGTAGTTATCATTCAGGTGGTGACAGATTGATTCATGCAATGAAAGCTTCTAATGCTTCTAATGCATGTTTTTGATGCTCAGCATATAACTCAACCTGTTTCATTTAATTTTCAATGAGCAAATTAATGTTTTTTTGTGCTAATGTTATTAGTGTAGAAAGGTCCTAAAGAAGGGCAAAGCAACCAGAGTTTATTGAACTTATAAGAAAATAGTCTGAAGTATTACCACTGAGAAAGCCTCATTACCATGTTAAGCATGGGAAGAAATGAACTATATTAAGACCTGTTTCCTGGTTCCAAAGATCTTTTCTTTTCCCTAATGGGTAGTTGATGTTTAGTATAACCCCAAGGACATTTTTATGAAAGCAAAACAAATGTGATTCATCTATGCAGGAAAATACGAGACACCCCATGGGACAGTGCAAAAGGTGAAAGTAAATGGCCAATGTCTCACAGATTTTAATCTTCTTTTCATTTTCTCTTATCCCTATTCATCTGTCATGGTAGACACATTAAGAGTGAGCATTTAGCTTAATGGTACAGACACACACACACACACACACACACACACACCAATTAAAGTGTCTGGGTTTGATTCTCAGTTCTATCTCCTGACTCCAGCTTGATCTCAATACAGACTCCAGAAGAAAACAGAGATGACACAAGTACTTGGGATTCTGCCACTCATGTAGAACACCTGGACTGGGTTCTTGGTTCCTGGTTCCGGTCCTGGCAGATCATAATTATGCAATGAATGTAGGTCAATATGTATATACAGTAATAAGAGTGGGACCAGAGTATTATTATTTTTGCATTAAACAACCAATTGTATTTTAAACATGAACCAATTGGTGGGAACCCTCGTATTCTGTTTGCTTATATGTATCTCAAATAAATAAAAATGTTTAAATTGACACGTTGGTGTAAGTTCTGTATATTATCCTCACATATAATAACAAAAATATGTATCCCGTTATGTACATATATATGAAAAATATATTTCCACATATTTTATGTAAATGACAGTAACATGAAATCAGATAAGTAACTGACTTAATTCAGACACTTTGATATCTTGATTTCATTCGCAATTTAGGACTGAACTATATTAAGATATGCTTCCCATTTCCTGGTTTCGATCATTAGAGGATTCTATTGATATTATCTTAAGTTCAAATGATTCTAAAATACTAAAATAGTGTAGAATCCATAGACCTCACTGTCGCAAAATTATGTGGACATCAAAGATGAAGCAGAAATAATTAGGCATGTTCCACTTCAGGAAACTCACTCCCTGTTGGCAATGGCATAAAATAATGTTGGAAACTAATTGAGGTTGAAATCAAGTCCTCAATACCTGCAAATTTCTTACAGTCTACTTAGTCATTGATGTGATTAATGCTTAAGACATATATGATTTGCTATTGGAAATTATGTTAAAATTTTATTAAACATAGTTGTTTTTCCTGGGGAAATAAATATTGAATTCCTAAAGATTTCTCAAAGAAAAGTGATATTTTTAATTAGCAGAGCTACAGAAAAAAATGTGTATGACAATTTGAATGCTTAATCTGATGTTCATCCATCCAAGAAAAGGTATCCCCTCAAGGATTGGAAGTTTGCATATAAAGTACTTCAATGAGGTGAGAAACAAAAATTTAAGTTTAAAAAGTCAGCCCTTTGGATATTAACCTTAGCTGTGAAAGTTGATGCCATACGAACTCAGAAAGTGATGGAACAGAAAATAAATACATTAAGAAAACACTGCGATGTCCAGGGAGGCACAGAGGAGATATGAAATGTGTTAATTTGGTGACAAAAATCAATAACAGTAAAAGTAATACACAAAGAAGCCGAAGAGAAGAGAGATTTTTAAATCCTCAGTGGAGGAATAAGCTACACATAGCAAGACATGGATGGATGGTTTTGAATACTGCAGAGCTAGAAGTAGGATGGACAGAGAGAACACATTGGACTTGACAATGAAGTGACTGAGATTTAAGCAGACAGGAGATATCAGAGAAATTGATTAAATGGAGCTGACTGTGAATGATGAAAATGGAAATATTATATAATACTTCTTTCCAGAAGCTTAGTAACTTGCAGGAAGTAGTACAGAAAGTGTATTCAAGGAGAAGGAAGACTTAATTATGTTTTCAGAATGTTTGAAAATGTTTGTAAACAAAAGTAAGATGTCAAACAAGAGGAAGTTTTCAAGAGATTGGGGAAATTAAGCAATTAACAAAGTGAAGTCCCACAAAAGGGAGAAAGAAACAATACAACTTATGGGGATGTATGGCTTCACAACAGGGTTGCACACAGGAAGAAAAAGCATCTAAAAGAAATACATTTATTCAACAACCATTTTTCAAGCACTTGTCTTGGATATATATTTCCAATTTTAATTAAACATGTATTTACTTTATTATTCTCCAAGGAAATAAACACTCACTACTAAATGTTCTACAATAAATGCTTGATTTAGATATTTTTTTCTGAGATGGAAATTTCTCAATCTCAAAAATTTCTACCAATTTTCCACCTCTAATTTATTGCTCACTCATTTTTCTTTAGCCAACCAACAGTTATCAAACATTTGCTACTTTTCCTGGCATAAAGAATAAAAAAGATGAGGAAAACAGGTAAAATTTCTGTCTGTAATAATAATACATAGGTTTATTAGAAAAATGATAAGCATGTGAAAAATCAGAAAATAAAACCAATATTAGGTTTTTAAGGCATTTGAAAAGAGAGTTAGCCACATATATTCAAACATAATATGGCTGACAACCACAAGAAAACTGTATTAACTAATAATTCTCAAAGAAGAATGAAAAATGCACAAAATATTAAACAAAAAAGCAGGTTTTCTGGAATGTATGAGTAAGAATTAAGTTAGTCTAGAGAAGGCTGCACTGGAAGTGGAGCTGTGGCCAGAATGTGTCAAATATGAGCTGTCATATTAGAAATACTTTGAATTTTTGAATTTTGAATTTTGAACTTTGAATATTTTGAATTTTGAAGATGTGGATAACAGAGGGGCATCAAAAATGATACCAGGTTTTAATTACACAGCTGCATAGATAGTGATTGCATTCAGTGATTTGGACATTGTATGCTGAAGATACTTGCTAGGAATAGACACAAAGAAGAGGATATGGAGGTAGAATGTTGGTGGCTACTGAGGGAATTAATGTGGCCAAAAGAGACTGAGGAGGGATAGTGGGATAAAAAGGAATGTGTAGTTCCACAGAAAATAGAATACAGTGCTTGTCGAGGGCAAGATGAGAAGTGGTAATCCTTTCAAATGCCACTGGGACATCCACAAAAATGAACATAAGGGATTGACTCTTGCCTTAAACCTATGAATCATCTATAAGGCCTGTTTCTATAGAAACATGTACAATGCAGTCCACTTAGAGACAGATTAGGATAGAATGGGAAAAAACTAAACTGAGAATAGGAGGGTTGTTCAGAAAGTTCATGAAAAATGAATATTATGAAAACTATGAGGGGATTTAAACAATGTTTTGCTCCACTATTAACTTATTTTTAATTCCACTTTCCACCAACATAGTGGAGCACTCTGAGGTAATTTAATGTTTCTAGTGAATCTTTACTTGAGTAAGTCAAGTCCCTATAAAGAGAGTGGTAAATATACTTTGGGCTGAAACAATTCAAGGACATCTGAAACACTTAAGACATCAAAATTAGATAAGGCACATTAGATAAATATCATATGATTCCATTTATGTGTAATAGTCCCCCAAAATTGATACCACACTCTCTTTTTTTGCCAGTCTTATTTTTTATTTAATAAATGTATATTTACAAAGTGCAACTTTTGCCTTGTTGTGGCTTTTTCCCCATAACATCCCTCCCAACCGCAGCCATCCCATCTCCCACTCCCTCTCCCATCCCACTCTTCATCAAGATTCATTTTCAATTATCTTTATATACAGAAGCAACTTAGTATATACTAAGCAAAGATTTCAACAAACTGCACTCACACAATCGCACAAGATATAGAGTACTGTTCGACTAGTAGTTTTACCATTAATTTCCATAGTACAACACATTAAGGACAGAGATCCTACGTGGGGAGCAGGTGCACAGTGACTCCCGTTGTTGATTTAACAATTGACACTCTTGTTTATGGTGTCAGTAATCACCTGAGACTCTTGTCATAAGCTGTCAAGGCTATGGAAGCCCCTTGAGTTCACCAACTCTGAACTTACTTAGTCAAGGCCATATCACAGTGGAGGTTCCTTCCTCCTTTCAGAGAAAGGTGCCTCCTTCTTTGAAAGCCCGTTCTTTCTGCTGGGATCTTGTTCACTGAGATCTTTCATTCAGGTTGTTTTTGCCACAGTGTCTTGGCTTTCCATGCCTGTGAGACTCTCATGGGCCTTTTAGCCAGATCTGAATGCCCAAAGGGTTGATTCTGAGACTGGAGTGCTGTTTAGGGCATTTGCCATTCTATGAGTCTGCTGTGTGTCCTGCTTCCCCCACAGGATCATTCTCTCCCTTTTAATTCTATCTTTCATTATTTGCAGACACTGGTGTTATTTGTGAAATCTCTTCAACACTTAACCTATCTTTTTGATCAGTTATGTACTTAAACTTATCACTTTAACAAGTGAGCTGGCATTGGTACATGCCTCCTTGATAGGATTGAACTGGAATCCCCTGGCACATTTCTAGCTCTACCATTGGACATAAGTTCGAGTGAGCATGTGCCAACCTGTATATCTCCTCCTTCTCTTATTCCCACTCTCATGTTTAACAAAGATCACTTTTCTGTGATCTTTTCTTTAGGCACTTTTCTGCCTAAGAATAATTGTGTATTAATTACAGAGTTCAACCAATGGTATTAAATAGAACAACAACAACAAAAAAAAACATATTCTCAATCTTAGACGTCATAAATGTAGAGAGTATAACAGTAGTTACCAAAGGCTGACATGGTTAGTGGGAAATGAGAAATGGGGACAGGCTGGTCAAATGACTCATAATTATAGTGACAGAGGAGGAATACATTTCAAGATATCTCTTTGAAGAAAGGTTACTACAGTTGTATGCTCTCACCACAAAAATGAAAATCCTTCATGATAATCTATACTATTTACCTAGTTCAACCATGCCATAAAACAACCGTGTTGTACACAATAACACATCCACTGTTATCTGTCCATTAAGAGAGATAAAAGCTACAAAATGTGATGGAGTTAAAAAGAAGTGATACATTGTATGAAAGTCAAGAAAAATTTTCACATAAAAATTTCCAGTTAAGATAGGCCTTAAAAAAATTGGATGCTGATTTAATTATTATTATTATTTTTAAAGATTTATTTTATTTGTTTGACAGGCAGAGTTACAGAGAGAAGTAGAGAGAGAGAGAGAGAGAGAGAGAGGTCTTCCATCCACTGGTTCATTCCCCAGATGGCCGGAATGACCAGAGCTGCACCAATCTGAAGCCAGGAGCCAGGAGTTTCTTCCAGGTCTCCCACATGGGTGCAGGGCTCCAAGGACTTGGGCCATTCTCTGCTGCTGTCCCAGGCCAAATCAGAGAGCTGGATTGCAAGAGGAGCAGCTGGGACTAGAACCGGCGCCAATATGGGATGCTGGAGCTTCAGGCCAGGGCGTTAACCCGCTGCACCACAGCACTGGCCCTGGTGATTTAATTATTAGTAGTTAGAAATAAGTGTATTGTGGTTGAAAGAAATATACCTCATACCTCAGAAAACCATTGATATATCAATTCATTACTTCCTGCAACATGTTTTTATACAATTCCTGAAACATATATTTACAGACCCAATATATTTGCAGCACTTTGAAATATTATAAACTAGAATATGAAGGAATAATACTATACCAACACATATTGAAAGTCAATGTGTAGTCCTTAACTACATGACTATTTCAAAGTTAAAAATCACATCTGATAAAAGTTGATGCAATAAAATATATAGCATACTGCAAACTGAATAACAAAGCATTATATACATATATTTAAAAATTAAGAAACCTACATTCTATAACTATATTAAATATAATCAATAAATGTAACATATCTAACATTTTAATTATATACAGATTATAATTAAACGCATAGCATAATTTAAACGGTATGCTTTAACAATGCATCCATTTACATAGCAAATGCATGCCCTTTCATGAGACTGTAGACATTGTGTCTACTTACTGCCTTCTCCTTACATTTAAATTGATTACTTTCAGTTGCAATTAAGGAACAAGTTTACTTCAATATTTTCATTGTACCCAGTGTTCAATGGCACTAATGTTTTAAAAAATAGATTAAGAATTCAAAAACACTGAATTAAAAATTTGTTTACTTTTCACTCTAATTTTACTTAACAAGGTATTTTAACCATTTTTCTATTTAAACATGTTTATAAGTATTGGTGTTTCAGCATTTTATACTTAGGTGTATGCATATATGCTCCAAACGTTGTCATTGATGTCATCATAATTTATGGTCATAAAACATGGCTATTTGGGGACATTTAACTCTCCCCTGCATTTAGGCAAACTTTCAGGACTTATATTTGTTTTTTGACTTTTTTTTTTTTTTTTTGAAAGAGCTGCAGTATGAGTGAGGGAGAGAAGAAAGGTCTTCTATCTGCTGTTTCACACCCCGGATGACCAAATGAGCAAGACTGGGCCAGATGGAAACCCAGAACCATCAGCTTCTTCTGGGTCCCCTAATTACAGCAATTGGATATCAAACATCATCAAGAAAACAGTTCTCAACATTGTACTCTGTATGTAATATATCCTCTATATGGCTGTCCTATGCCTGGACATCTGAAAGGATATTCTGATTATGATCCTGTCCCTTCAGCAGGGAAACATCTTTTTCGTCATCAGACCTGCTACATTCTCAGATTCGGCACCTCCATCCTAGCTGGAACACAACTTAATGTTAATATTTGTTATTTTACTATATCTATGAACTATTTTATCTTTGCATAATAGTAGTGCCTCCCTGTTGCAAAGAAAACTACTAACTTATTTGAAAACATATACATATCTTATAAATGCTTATGAAATGATAGAAATTATTATTAAAGGTTTATATATTTATATACATTCTCTCATATGTATATGAGATATATGATATATGATACCTATATATGATACCTTTTCAATCTCTTTAGAGTCCAGCAAAGGAGCCTCTCAGAGAGATATTTAAAAGCTAATTAAATATATTGAAATTCAGTTTAAAATAAAGAAAAATAACAATTTTAAATTTAAATTTAACATTTCCAATTAGAGAAAATATTTAATAAATAATGAGGCACTGCATCAGACTTAAAATGATATTTAAAAATGTGGGTATGTGTTGGAATGTAGATTCAGGTATAATTCTAAGAAAAATAAGTTTGTAAGGATATTTCTTAAACCTGGAGACAGGAAATAGGATTGTGTAGCTTTGTGCACATGAACAGAATATTTATGGTTTGGAAAGAATCACTGTGGATATAAGTACATCAATTTCTTGAGTTCTTAGTCTTTGGTGGATACAAAATCATAGCATGGTTTTAACTTTTGTGCTGTCATAAATAAAACATTATGTGGGGAGCTCAATTAGTGTTGAATAGAATTCTTAGCTTGCCAAAGATGACAAATTAATTTTCCCTAGAGGGTATCTTATAAACACATGAAAACTAAAATGTAAATACAGAAATTGAAAAGTAATCCAAACCCATACATCATTGTTTTTAAGTTTATAATAATGTATTTATGTTTATTAATGAAAATGGTCTCAATATTTAAGGGAATATGACATATTGTTTAATTATATAACACTAGAATCTAATTTAAGTTGTCATTGAGTTCACATTAGTGGTAATGATGAAGTTAATCTTATTGAAGTAATCGTCACATGGCAGTTATTAACTTCAGACTAAAAGTTATAAACTTGATATCACTGAAGGAAAAACAAAAGCAGAAAAAAAAGATATTTGATTTTTTTTTAAGATTTAGCTTCTTAAAGAGTGACAGAGAAATAGGGAGAGAGAGAGAACAAAGGAGATCCTCCATCAATGGTTCAATTTCCAAATGATCACAACAGCTGTGTCTAGGCCAGTCCACGGTCAGGAGCCAAGAACTCCATCATGTTCTCCCACATGTGACGGGCCCAAGTACTTGGACCATCTTCTGCTGCTTCACAGGCACATTGGCAAGAAACTAGATCAAAAGCAGAGTAGCCAAATCTTGAACAGCAGTCTGACATGAGATTCTGCCATCTCAAGTGGTGGTTTAATTAGCTGAAACCACAAAACTGGCCCTGAAAACAAGGAGAAATGAACTGAGTAAGACTTGAACTTAAATGGCTTCTAAGCATCATTGGGCACTTCCAAGTCTACATTGTGTGGTGTAGTTGTAACTCAAGTACAGAGATGCATGTAGTCTTATTTGCTTGAGGAGTTAATAGAATCTGAGGCTAATAGAGCATCTGACAACAGGTGCAAGAATGTTGCAAATAGAAACCTACTGAAAAATAAACCCTCAAAACTGCATAAAAATTCCACCTATGAAGTGTATCTGCATTGAGGTGGCTCTACAGTTCCCAGAGAGAAGGAACAGTTGGAAGGCTGAAGAAGGAAGCTGTTTTAATTATTTACCTCTGAGAGTCAATTGAGTTCCATCAATTACTTGTCTGCTAGATCAATAAAATAACGATTCTTCAGAGAAAGACAGTGGAACGCAGAATCTTTCAAATGAATCATGTACAATGTATGTATACAAGAGTACCTCAAAAATTTCCTGGAAAATGAAATTAAAAGATATATTTATTTTAGTGCAGAAAATTTTGTAATCCATACATGTAAGGAGTTTTTTAAAAGTTCATGAAAATGTCAATTATGAAAAACAATGCAATGACTTAAAAAAGTGTCAAAATAAATTTCTTTTAATTCAATATTTCCACAAAAGTACCTCTGTAGAATAAAATGCTAATCCACATAGAAAAATAAGAAAATATGACCCATAATTAAGGAAAAATATAGTCAAGATGAAAGAGATCCACAATGACCAAGATAACTGAATTAACGCATACAGGATTTTCAACAACATTTTTTTAAAGATTTATTTATTGAGAGGAAGAGTTACAGATAGAAAGAGGGAGAGACAGAGAGAGGTCTTCCATTAGCTGGTTCACTCCTCAAATGGCTACAACTGCCAGAGCTGGGTTGATCTGAAGCCAGGATCCAGGATCCAGGATCCAGGAGCTTCTTCTGGATCTCCCACATGCGTGCAGGGGCCCAAGTACTCAGGCCATCTTCTGCTTTCCCAGGCCATCAGCAGGGAGCTGAATGAGAAGGGCAGCCAAGACTCAAACTGGCACCCATGTGGGATTCCGGTGCTGCAGGCCGATGTTTAACCTACTATGACACAGCGCTGCCCCCTTAACTGTATTTATAGATTTGCCCAAGTCCTCAAAGAAAATCAGGTTCTTAATAAAAAAACTAATGTAGAATCTTAAGAAAACCATATTGTATTTTGAAAGATGCAAATTCTGTAACTATTTGACATGAAAAATTCGTTAAAAATAGGACAGAAAGTGTTAGTTTAATGAAGATAAAATGTATTGTTTATGAAGAACACAGTAATAATATGTACTACTTTATGTTAAAAACATAAAATCACAGCTGATAGAACTGGAAATATCAAGATTACAGAAGACAAAAGGGACATGTTTTTGGCTTAGTGTGTAAATCAGCAGTTAAGTCACTGCTTAGGATGTTCACAACTTGCCTACCTAGAGTCCTATCTACATTGCTGTCAACGCAACTTCCTGCTAATGCACACCCTAGGAGGCAGCAGTGTCCGAGTATTGAGTCCCTGCCATCCGTATGAGAGAACTGTGACTTCCTGGTTCTTGTATTTCAAGAACATCCCTGACTGTTAGTGGCATTTGTGGAGTGAACCAGCAGATAGAAGTTCTTTAGCATTCTCTCTCTGTCTTGTCTGTGCCTCTTTCTTCTTGTCTCAGCCTTTCAAACAATATGAAAATAATTAAAGAAATTTAAAAAGAAGAAAAATTCGAAGGGGAGAGGGAGTGGGAAAGGGGAGGGTAGTGGGTGGGAGGGACGGTATGTGGGGGAAGCCATTGTAATCCATAAATCGTAATTTGGAAATTTATATTCATTAAATAAAAGTTAAAAAAAATAAAAAATAAAAAAATAAAATAAAAAAAGAAGAAAAATTCCATAACTCTAGAATAAAATATGTTGCAATATATATGACAAATTAATGTAGTATGTGACCTTCAACTGGATATTGTAAACAAAAAAAATAAGTGATAGAAATGATAAATGCCATTTGAATGTGAATTTTGGATTAAATAATAATATTGAATCAGTGTTAATTTTTCTGACTTTAATCATTGTACTATGATCATGTACAATTTGATGAGTTTAGATGCAAGGGTCATAATATCTCCAGCTTAGTCTTAGCTAGTTCAGAAAATAATCTATAGTAAAAGGAAGAATATAAGCAATTAGGATACAATATATACATAGCTGGTAAATTTAAGAGTAGACGAGAGTATGTTGGCAATCTTTCTGTACTTTATAAATTATATTAAAATAAAACAAAATGTCATATTTACTTGAGGGATTTTAAAATAAAAAAATATGCACTTTTACAAACTAGGAACAGTATAATTTCAGGCAATGAGCTATTATTTTTTGATTATTTTAATTAATTAGATTTAAAGAAACATTTAAGTGTTCATTAAGAGTTTGCTTGTTTTTATTACAAGTTTGCTTAATACTTAGAAGGAAAATCAAAAATTTTAAATATATAGAAAATTCACTTTACAAATTTTCCATGTGCTAGTATGACTTAAGTATTTGACTTGTTCTAAATATAATCAGAGTCTCCTCAAAAAAGGATGTATTTGGGGGACATTGAAATTATTAGATTCATAAGTAAAAAGATATGAGTATAACATGAAGATCTAGGTATAAATGATTTTTCTAATCTGTTAACTAACATTAACTTTTGAAAACAGATTCTGACTTCTACTGGTAACGAAAGAAATCAAAACATACACATTAATTCTTATTATGTGAATCATTTTTCTGGTATTGGGATTCATGTAGCAATGTGTTATTAATCCAGTGATTTGTAATTCATTCACTATTTACCTATGCCCCTTAGCTTTTTTCTCCCTGGTAGAACAATTATCTCTTATAGGAGCAGCCAGTTTTCCACTGTTTTTAGAGTCAAAGTGAGTGCTTGTAACATAAGGCTTTGGAGGCAAAGAGGATGGAAACACCTGGTGAAGATCGTTCAAAAGAAGAATATGAAAACAGTAAGAATTGGAGGAATATATGCTAGTAATGCAAACCATCACTTCTTCCTTTCTGTGAAAAAAACAGTTCACTCGACAACCTACTTTCCTCTGGGGAGATTAATCTTGCTTTTATCTAAAGTATGTTACTGTAATTTTGACACACTTTTATTTGATTATATTTGACAGCACTTAACAATTAAAGACACCCTATTTGACCTTGAATTCCTGAGGAAGTTCTAGAAAATGACACTTGTGTTTGTTTTTGTTGAAGGAAAGATTTGTCTTGATTGCTGATCTGCCTTTTATATCATTTGATGTTTTAAAGACTTGACATATCTGCAAATTCAAGCCAAAGAAATGTGCTTATGCGGAGAAATACACAAACAGGGACTATTGTTCCGGCTTTACTCCATGTGTGAGGAAAATGAACAACGACAAAGTTTTGTAAGATAAACTTGTACCCCTCAGATATGTTTATTGAAAAAGAAAAGTAGTTAATCTTCTATTGATTAACTACTCCTTCATAATTCTTCAGAACAAATTGATTAAATGTTTTTCGAAAGATTGAAAGATCTAGAGAGAAACAGAGATCTTCCACAGCTGCTATTTTATTCCCTCACCGTCCCCTGGACTGTGGCAGACAGAAATCAGAAATCTGAAGTTTCATCAAGGTCTCCCATGTGGCTGCCAGGGCCCAAGCACTTGGGCCATCTTCCTCTTCTTTTCTCAAGCCATTTGCAAGGTGCTGAGTTAGAAGTAGAGCAGCTGGAACTTGAAGCAGCACTCACATGGTATGCTCAAGTCACAGAAGGTAGATTTACCCACTACACCACAATGCCAGCTCTTTAAATACATTATTAATTTTAGAATTTTGGGGGTTGGAGATAAAATGAACTGGGAAGAGCATTCTGATATCCAGCTCACCCTATCTTGCCCATTTTTAATATCTTATGATATTATAGTATACTTGTTTGTGAACAAACATTGATACATTACTATTAACTGAACAACAAGAAAACTACTTTATTCAAATGAATTTGTCCTTTACATTTTCTCTTTTAAGATCCCACTGGGGAAACCATATTACTTTTAGTAGTGAGGGCTTCTTAAGCTATCCTTGACTCATAGTTTCTCAGACTGCCCTTGCTTTGTTGTTTTTGATCAATACTTCTCAAATCCACAAGGATAGGAGTGATGATTTACATGCTCTTCATATGTCAAAACTGAAAGGGGATGTCTAAAGAATATTTGCAACCTTTCTCTAGCTAATGCCTTCAAGTGTCACTCTGTATGTGCTTGAAAAAAGAAAATATGGTTAATGTGTTTCCTTGGCCTCAATATTTAAATGAAATATTTGATGAGCAAGGCTTCACATTTCTCATAGGACTTCAAAACATTTACCAGCAGTTGAATTTATTATTATACTTTAATAATATGATGCTAAAACAAATATGATATTTGTGTTATATGTTCATGTAGGCACATACACTGTATTTGCTATTTTATTGATTGGTTAGGACTATGTTGAGAAACATGTGAATTTGAAACTTCTACTTGTTGGCATTCACTGTAACAATCCTAAAGAAACGGCAATTAATCACCAATGATGAAACTATAGTTTAGAAGAAAGATGCCATTTTTTTTTTTTATTTTGACAGGCAGAGTTAGTCAGTGAGAGAGAGACAGAGAGAAAGGTCTTCCTTCTGTTGGTTCACCTCCTAAATGGCCACTATGGCCAGCGCGCTGCACCAATCCGAAGCCAGGAATCAGGTGCTTCCTCCTGGTCTCCCATGCAGGTGCAAGGGCCCAAGCACCTGGGCCATCCTCCACTGCCTTCCCCGGCCACAACAGAGAGCTGGATTGGAAGAGGAGCAACTGGGATTAGAACCCGGCGCCCATATGGGATGCAGGTATCTCAGGCAGAGGATTAACCAACTGAGCCACAGCGCCGGCCCTTGAAAGATGCCAATTTCTTAAAGTAAACAATAAAATTCTGCTTAACAAGATCTTTTAAGTGAATAAGAACTACTATACCTGAGAATGAAATTATCATGAGTAGAAATATATACTTCCTATGTTAAAATGAATTGAAATGAAATAAATACAAGTTGAAGAAGTACAGTAAAAATATTTGAAATCCGAAATAATCTGTGGCAAGCCAAAACCATAGAGGAGTCAAGTTGAAGGTGTGAAGAATTTTCACTATGTGAAACATAATTAAATTTCAGGAATAATGGATCCAATGCATGATAAACTAATTTTGGTGTTTGTTAATTTAATCATTGCTTGCCAAATGTTTGTTGACCACTGACTATATAGTAAATATCATTATAGAATCATTA
Source organism: Oryctolagus cuniculus (assembly GCF_964237555.1). Taxonomy (NCBI): domain Eukaryota; kingdom Metazoa; phylum Chordata; class Mammalia; order Lagomorpha; family Leporidae; genus Oryctolagus; species Oryctolagus cuniculus. The sequence goes on from NC_091433.1 coordinate 27,359,679, forward strand.
AAATATGATTGAAATCTATTTTTCACAGAGCTGATGTTAAATATTTCATAAAATGGGTGTGAATTTTAAACAATTCAACAGTCACATTCAGAGAACAGACAATAAATAGTAGAGTTATGTTACTTACCTGAATTCTTACAAATAGAATGTCAGATCTAAAGAAATATATTTATAAAAAACCAGTTACACCAAAACTGTGATACAAAGAATAAAGTGCTTTGTGTCAACAGAAAGTACCATTAAATAGGTTTTATGAAATACTTCATCTAAAGTCATGCGAAGACCAGTTCTAAACTATTTTGAAATTACCACTTCAGTGCTCAATGTGACATCCTCCTGGATACCAGATAGGGAGATGCTTTCCAGGTCTTGAATGATAATCAGATTATCTAGTTGTTTAAAGAAATAAATCAGCTTGGTTTACCACATAGACTTCCCACTCAAAAATGCTATTTGTCTCTATAGTTTTCTCTACACATAGTTGCTGTCAAAATATTTTACATGTTATCACAAAATTTTGGACAAGTATCTCATACCTGTATTCAATGTTTCTGTTCCAAATAAGTACGATTAACACTTATCAAATATTTAGAAAACAATATGCGCAAAAAATCACAACACCTTTAGTAATTATCTGTTTCAAATAATATGGTCCCAAAATAGCAGTTAGTAAAATGTGGGTAATTTTACAACTAGTGTACTTGGCGGTAATATGAAAAGCAACATTTGGTAATAAAATAATTTCTGGCAATATATGTTATCTTGTTTTTTCTTTTTCTGCCAAAGACAATGTATTTGTTACCTGCATATTAGTATTTCGAGAAATTCTTTCTCTCTCATTTAACACACACACACATATATATATATATATAATATGGCACAGGATATGTCTGGTACTTTTAGTCTTTTTAGTGTTAACTGGACCTAGTGACTTGCTCTAAATCAGGGGCATATGGCAAATGTAACATAATATGCCATCCACATTTAGGTCGCAAAGCACTGTGACATCGCCCTCTCCCTTGCGTTCTCTCTCTCTCTCTCTCTCTCTCTTTCTCTCTCTCTCTCTCCCTCCTCTCTTCCTCACATCCTCAGAAATAAACTGCCACATTACCAATTGCTCTATATAAAGGCCCTAGTGACAAGTAACAGAGAGAAACCTCAGGTGAACAGTTTATGAAGAATGGAGAACTAGGGGAATACAAGAAGAGTTTAATCCTTCCAACCCGTTGTTGATAAGCAGATCCAGTCAGGACTTGTATGGACTACAGCAGACTACTGCAGCACATGGATTCTTGATGCACAGAAACTGTCCGGTAATAAATAGGTGTTGTTTTATGTCTATAAATTTTGGAGTAAGTCGTTTCACTACAATAAATAATGAATCCATAGTTCTAATGAAAAACAAATGCTATCAATCCTACTCATTGTGATGTGAAATCATAAAACATTTTCTTTCCCCGGTTATTACCACAGAGTAAATTGCTTTGCCCTATGTTACCATTTCAAAAAAGGGGTAAAAAGTGAAGGTGTTAAAAACATGAGTTTAGAAATACCCTCTTTCCAAGGGATATTTACATTTAAAAAGAAGAGGCTGATGGGAAAGATATTTGAAGTTCAATAGATATCATTGCAATTACATCAAATTGGAAGCCACCCATTCTTCCCAAGAGTCAGCCTACAAACCTTGATTATGAGCATAAATGTACCCTGCGTTTTTACCAGGAAGCAAATGATTCTTGGAAGATGGCATAAAGGTTCCCTTCACTATGACAATGGACATCTGCAAGTTATTTCAAGGTTCTGAATTCTCATCTCAGTGGAAAATTAATTATAAGAATATCTCAGCTTTTAATGGATTTTAAATGATCTAAAAATCCTCTCTGTATTTTAATGTATAATTATTTTATATTAATAGCACAGCAGATATGAGGAATCAACTTTATGAAGCATACAGAACATCAATAACTCTCCATGTATTTGAAGTTCTTATGCTTATGTTTTTTTAATATATGCTCTGAATAAGATTAATTTTCTCATAAGGAACATTTGCAATCTAGCTGAACATACTTAATAGAAATTTGTGTTATTCAGAATGAATGCTGACTAATTTTCTCTTTCTTGCTTGTTTAGCATAACTCTTTTGTTCAGAATTGTTGAGAGTCATTTTCATTATTGTAATAAATATTTTCAAACATATAAAAATGTTTTATGTTTTGATATAAATGGAAAAATTCTTCTGATCAGTAATAACAATATTTTGAGAAGTTCTAAATAACTTATGGTAGCTAAGGCAGTATTGTAGAATGTTTACATACAGTTAATAAAGATTCAGGAAAAAAAACAGATATTAGATCTCACAAAATTGTATTTGCCAACCATTCGAGATTTTATCAGAATCAGATCAATGTATCTATAAAAGAAATTTTTGACTGTACTATTTGACTATTTGACCTTCCTATTTCATCCTCAATTTCCTCATCTATTACACTGGGGACAATATAATGGTACCTATCTCACAGAACTGTTGTAAGGATTAAATGAACCATTATAAGTAGAGTGTTAACAAGTGCTTCCCATGTTATAGATATTACCCAACATTATTTTTAGTATTTGTAGTATATCTCTGGGCAAAAATAAAATATTATTCCTTGGTAGAAATAATGTATTAATGTACTATAAAATTTTAAATGTTCTATATATATTTAATAATTTGTAGAATTCACTCAACATTTTGTGTAAATATCTGATGTTACTTTATTAGATATAAACTGATCTTAAAAATGAGGTAACACACCAACATAGTCCATGCTGATGCCTGCATACTATTATAGCCAATTTCTAGGAATAAATATATATAGCCCTTCATTTAATAAATAAATCAACACAATTATATAGGCATGATATAGGTGGGTGGATGGAGAGTGCAGAGAGAGAGGGAAAGAGAGAGAGAGAGAATGAAAATAAGGGTGCCTAAAATACTCTTGCAAATTTTCTCAATAATAGTGTACAAAAACAAATTATCATTCCTTTTGAATTTATATTACATTGGGAAAATAGAGAAGATAACTATGCAAGTATTTGTGTAGTATGTCAGATGTTAGTCAATGTTAAATTATATTGGAAGAAAGCCTATGTACAGAAGGGGCCAGCACTAAGAGACTGGGAAGACACCTGCAGTTTCAAATACAGTGATGAGAAAAGGTCTCCTAGAGAAAACAAATCACTGGCCTAAAGAACCAGAGGAAATTAAATGGGTAAAGGAAAGAGATGTTCAGAAATCAGGAATTGCTAGTGAAAAGACTTTGTTGTAGAACATACTTGGCATGCTCCAGGGGCATTTAATATAGCATTTTACACAAATATCTAACATAAGATGATCAAAAAATGTCATGCCTTAAGACACGTTTGGAATTTATGTTCATCTTAATTGTCTAGTTGTTTTTAAAATAACATTAGATATTTACATAAAATGTTGAGTGAATTCAACAAATTATGAAATACATATATAACATTTAAAATTTTAAAGTACATACATCTTTGTATCTCATTTTGTGTTATCAGAGAATTTAAAAATATATTATGACATTGATAAGAACAAGATAATGAATTTTAGTTTAAGTAATTTGATTAAAGTTATTTAGTATATTTAAAAAATTAGCTATAGACCACATCAGCAACCAAAATTTTAGTATTTTGTTGTATAATACGAACTTTTAAATCATAAGCATGCAAAACATAAGATACTTGATATTCATTATATTTTTTTCAGAATGACTTTTGAAGTATACTCATTTTAAACCCAAATTCAAATAGCCCAAACATATATCAAGGCAAAAAAATAGGTAAAAATCTACCTACAAAACTTACAGCCTATTTTTAACTATTATATTATCTGTCATTTTCTCTTGTGGGAGAATGATCAATATACAAAATGAAAATAGAATAACCCATTGTTAACAGAGAATAATTAGATAACTACCCACAAATACATGCATATACACATGTAAGGTGCCTGTTCTGACTGCCCTAGGCTTATTTCACCCACTAACATTCATTAAGAGGAAGATAACATTTACATATAAAGTTATAGCTATGAAATTTAAATTGATGCAGATTATTGTAGCCAAATGGCTTTATAGTTACTATAGGTTACAATTGATATGGTTTGTATTCCAAGTCAAGTAAATACTCTGAACAACTCCACATTATATGACATATTAAATGGATGTAATATTCTGTATATATAATCTCTCTATATAATCATAAATTATTAGTAATCCTTGAATTTTATACTACCCATCAGAGAGAAGAGATGGGTCTCGTGTTACAACGCATCAGGGTAGGCTGCTGATTGTGGTGGTGGTATCTCATATTGGAGTGTCATTTCGAGTTCCCACTACCCTCTCTGCATCCCATCTGGCTGACTTCTAACATGCCTGGGAATGCAATAGATGTTCCAAGTGCTTGGGATCCCTGCCACCCATGTGGGAGACCCAATGTAGTTCTTGACTCCTGGCTTTGTCCTGGCCCAGCCCAGCTGTTGTAGACATTTGGGAAATGAATCAATGGATGGAAGATTTCTCTCTCTCTCTTTCCTCTCTTCTCTCTCTTTCTGCTTCCCCCAGTCACTCTACATTTCAAATAAATAAGTAAATCAATCACTTTTAAAGATGAGAGATATTGGGGCCGACATTGTGACAGAGTGGGTAAAGCCCTTTTCTGCAAGGTTGGCATCCCATCGAAGCCCCATATTGTGCCCCAGCTGTTCCATTTCTGATCCTGCTTCCTGCTAATGGCCTGGGGGTGTGGTGGTGGTGGTGGAGAAAGCAGGAGATGGCCCAAGTGTTTGGAGCCCTGTGACCTACTTGGGAGACTCTGCTTCTGGCTTTGACCTGGCCCAGTGCTGGCTGTTGCAGCCATCTAGGGTGTGAACTAACTGATGGAAGATCACTCTCTCTATGTCTCTTCATCATCATCTCTGACTTTCAGATAAATAAATAAAGAGAGATATGATACAAAACTGTTATTATCTTGCTATATTTTAAAGATAGTTTGGGAAGAATAAATCTGCTCTTAAAAGTATATTACTTGGCTACTTAAATTTTGTAATTGCTTTAGAAATAACATTGTCTATAAAAATAAAATAAATCTCAATAAATTTTGGATGCCATATACTGAACAGAACATAAGAATGTCACTAGTATCTATTTTACAACTTTTTATCAGGGTCTGGTGCTGTGGCTCAGCGAGGGAAACCATTGCCTACAGCACCAGCATCCCATATGGTCAAGCCAGCTTGACTCCTGGCTGCTCCACTTCCTATCCAGTTCCCCGCTCATGTGCCTGGGGAAAGCAGTGGAGGATGACCTAAGTGCTTGGGCCCTTGCACCCACGTTGGTGATGTGGATGAAGCTCCTGGCTACGGGCTTCAGCCTGGCCCAGACTTGGCTGTTGCAGTCATTTGGGGGTTGAACCAGCAGATGGAAGTTCTTTGTCCCTCTGCTTTACCCCTCCTTCTGTAACTCTGGTTTTCAAATAAATAAATAAATCTCAAAAAAAAAAAAAAAAATAAGCCTTCTTACCAAAATAGAAAATCTTACTAACATATCTTTTTTGGAATATCCCATTCCAGGTTTCAAGAAACTTTTACCATATTTGTGAATTCTTCTAAATGATACATTTGCTTAATATCACTTTGAATATATTGCTAAGATAGTAACATCTTTAAAATTACATACACATATCTATTGATTTAAAAATCTTGTCATGAATGAACTTTATTATTAAATTGCTCTGAAATAGTTAGCCAGTGTGGTTTCAGTTGATTTCTTCTCTCAGGTGTAGCGCTCATCTTTAAATAAAAATTTCTGTTTTCTGATGTTTATTGACTCACAATGTCAATTGCTTTTTGCCAGAGTGCTGGAGGTCTGCTGTATTTGGCCTGCTCTGCGAACATTCAATTTGTTTTTCCTATTGTGAACATCCCCATTGCCCTGTCCAGAGCCATTCCTCTACCTCCTCTTGGTTTAGGCAGATGACCCAGCTCTGGACAGCAAGACGCAGCTTCATTGTATTTCCTCAAATGTCGGGAAGGAAAAGGCATGCTTCCGTTTAAAATTTTTGAGTCAATAAGATAGATTTGGAGATGCAGAAATTATATTGCTATCTTTGAATAAAGTAGAGCTTTCTGCCTTCTTGAGGGTGAAATCAATATAAGGAAAAAAGGCTTAAGATTTCAGAAAAATAGGAGGAGCTGTAGAAAAATTTGAATCCCAGTGATATGGACAGACAGATAGGATTAGATTTGTGAGCTAGAGACCACTCTCCTCACCCGCCCTGTGTGATCTCAGTGATCTGCTCTCCCACTTCATCTTTCTGACCACTCCCCCCTTAAATAAAGCCCTCACATTCCTGTGTATCTCTTTCACTTCCCCACATAAATTCTGAGTTTTACCATGTTGACTGTCTTGTCTATGTCTAAGTTTAGGATGCTTCTCTAAACTTGAGACAAGAATTTGAAATGTTGATTTTGTCTTATGGTTAGACAATAACACCAGGAACTTGTCATTTTTGAAACTGAAGCCTTTAGTTTACCTTTCAAAGAACCTATGAATTTGCAGTTTGAGTTTAGTTTTTATCACTACAAATAGACATAATATAGCTATAATACAAACTTTTTATAAAAACAAAAAATGTCAAACTCCATTAAACATGTATTCGTGGGGGAAAATAATATCAAAAGTGTTTATGTGTCATAGCTTTTCTAATTCTATGCTGAGATAGATGCAAATGAAATTGGTTTTGCAATTTGTGAAAAACAGTGATTATATCTTTGACAACAGTACTTTTGAAAATCAAATTGGTTTCAATTAAGAAAAGTTAATATAAATCATATGGTTGTAATCTGTGCAGATACTTGTATTCTATGCACAAAATTGTTTATGTGTATGTATATATATAATTGGATTTCACAAAATCCCAGAAATTTTTCCAGAATAAAACACACTAAGTTACTGTCACCAGAAATTCTAATGTTAGGTGAAGGTGCTATAACTTAGCATCTGTATGTCCTTGGGATGGTTTGTCTAATTTTTTTGACTTAATTTTCTTATTTCTAAATAATTGTTTTTAACAGTTTAGTTAAAACACAGAAAGCACTTAGTGGCATTAAAAACTGTTTTTCCTAGCACAGAATAGACATTCTACTATTATTTTCTTCTTTGAGCAATTGTTAGGTAATTCTCTGTGTGGTTTGCTCAGCCTATTAGATGTTTCTGTAGTTCTGTAATCTCCACACTATTTGTATACTCCAGTTTCCCAGAATCTTGAAAATGCCAAGCATGACAGCAAAGCTGAGAGCTCAGAGAAAACAAATTGTCACATTCTTGCCCCCTAGAAACAAACCTGCTTCCTGAGGAGGTGACAAACTTCCCCTCTGGGTGACTTCAATGGGCACCACATATTATGTTGTCTTGTTTATCACTGTGATCTCTCTGGTAGATAATAAGCCCCTTAAAGGCATGGGCCATTTTAAATTTATTGGAATAAGCACAGGGTCTTTTTAGCTATAGAGATGGAATCAGAATCTCAAAGAAAGGAGCAATGCAGGGGTGAGGAAGAAAAAGACTTGAGGGAGGAATTATAATTTGCAGAAATGCGCACTCATTTGCAAAGTAGTGGACCTCCAGTACAAAAGACAGACTTGAAACCGATGGTGATGATTCTCCAAAGGGACTGAGGTAGAGTATGGAAAGTGAGTAATGATTCAAAGTTGTAGTGGCTGTGACATCAGCAGTGAGAGTGGAAATATTAGGTGTCAAGATCAAAAGATAGAGTCTGACACTATGATGTAGTGGGTAAAGCTGCCGCCTGCAGTACACCATCCCATATGGGTGCCAGTTTTGAAGTAGGCAGGAATACAAGTTAAAATTGATTGGATTGGCCGGTGCCGTGGCTCAATAGGCTAATCCTCCACCTGCGGCGCTGGCACACCGGGTTCTAATCCCAGTCGGGGTGCTGGATTCTGTCCCGGTTGCCCCTCTTCCAGGCCAGCTCTCTGCTGTGGCCCCGGAGTGCAGTGGAGGATGACCCAAGTGCTTGGGCCCTGCACCTTCATGGGATCAGGAGAAGCACTTGGCTCCTGGCTTCGGATCAGCGCAGTGTTCCAGCCGCAGTGTGCCGGCCGTGGCGGCCATTGGAGGGTGAACCAATGGCAAAGGAAGACCTTTCTCTCTGTCCTTCTCTCTCACTGTCCACTCTGCCTGTCAAAAAAAAAAAAAAAAAAAAAAAAAAAAAAAAAAAAAAAAGATTGGTTTTGTGAACTGGAAGACCACACCTTCACTACTCCCCTGTGTGACCTCATTCCCCTACCTGGCCACACCTGGGTGCCCACCAGCCAGTCAGGTTAATTAACCACTCCCCTTTGGAGGTGGGATAAAAGCTGGGACACAATGTGGCCTGTCCTACTCTTCTTCCCTGGCCTCTTGTCAGGAGGGGGCTTGCTGTAGCCCTGCGCCTCCAGGGTGCATGGCCTTCGGGCCATGTGCTCTAGGCTTCCTGGCCCAGATACAGGCCTAGATGCTCTTCCACGTGGCTGGCTCCTGGTGCTCGGTATGAACCCTATTCACCTCTCTCCCCTAAATAAATCTCTCACTCTCTATGCATCTTTCTCACTAAATAAAGGCTTAAAACGTACCATGCTGCCTTGTTTATTTGTGCTGGTATTTAGAATTCTTTAAATATTAGGCAAAAACCCTCTTGGGCTTATTAATATAGGGGATTCAGTAATAAGTCCGTGGTGAAATTGTATGGCACCCCAAATTCCGGTAGTACATGTGGCACCCTGGATAGCATTTCTAGGGAACTTTTACGGGCCACATTTCAGTGTAAATTTTAGGGGATCTTGTCCAATTTCAGTTTCAGACTCGGCTGCTCTACTTCTGATGCAGCTCTCTGCTATGGCCTGGGAAAGCAGTGGAAGATGGCTCAAGTCCTTGGGCTCCCGCATCCTCATGGGAGACTCGGAATAAGATCCTGGTTCCTGGCTTTGGATAGGCCCAGCTCTGGCCATTGCAGCCTTTTGGGGAGCAAAACAATGGATGGGAGACCTCTCTGTCTCTGTCTCTGCCTCTGCCCCTCTGTAACTCTGCTTTTCAAATAAATAAATAAATCTTTAAAAAAAAAAAAAGATAAAAGGGGAACGCTTTTTTAACTTCTGGGGTCCCTACCGATCTTACTAAAATTCAGTTACATTTGAAATCATTGGAATTTCCTTCCTGGGCTCTAGATACCACCAGTGATCCAGTGATACTTGAGATCATAAAATAAGAATAGAAATTAATTTATTTTGATTTATTTAATGGGTCCTTCCACTGTGATGTCAGTAAAACAGTATGCAGGTCTCTCTCTCCCACTTTTTGTCTCTCTCATCAATTCCTAAAATAGATCCCCTGAAACCCTTGTAGATATTATTGTTCTAAATTTTCTTTTTGTTTTTTTTTTTTTTTTGTCTTTGATCCAGGTCCTAATGTAAACCTCTTAAGACCTTTGTAATATTTTGTGGGATGGGAGCATCCACCTTAAAGCCACAAAACTCAAGAGTTATCCCTTGAAATATCCTAGGTAATAGGTACACTTATGTTCTATTTAAGAGACCATTAACTTATACCCTATGCAAACATCAACTCACAATGGATCAAAGCTCTAAACCCAAGAACTGAAACCAACAAATTATTAGGGAAAAACCTAGAGAAAACAATTCAGGAAGTTGGCCTAGGCAAATATTTTTTAAATTAAATTTCAATTATAAAATATTTAAATGTTTAAATATTCTCGCAATGAAAAAATAAATTATTTGATCTTTGAGTCCTAGAACTGTATACTAATTTAATAAAGAGGCATCATTAATAAGCATTATGTTTCTATGAGGATGATTTTTATTATTTTTGATTCATTGACTGAAAAATGGAAAAGTTTAGGGCATTAATATTGATACCGTTATGAAAATTCACTTCATTATTCATTCTGTAATCCTATTAGTACAATCTTGATTTTTACTTCTTTCACTCATTCAATAAATTCTTTAAATTTTTTCTTGCTTGTATTTATTGTTCTCCCAGACTTCTACTGAATGTCTCCAAATAGATTGCAAATTTTTTTTTTAGTCAGAGGCCATGAGATATTTCAATTTTTATTGTACTCAAAGGACAGCAGTTATTCACAAAAAAACAATGTTGAAGTTAACTGACAAAGGTGTTGTAGATACAATGAGTTCATGTTCCCTATACCCAAGAAGATTAGCATCTAGTTGTGTAGGCATCCCAAGCAAGTCAACAATAAAAACAATGTTATATGAGAATCATACTGCATTGCTTCTCGGCCTTTTGGCTAAGATCAAGTGTACAATCATACTGCAGTGTTTTGTATATGATGCTTAGGAGCACAAAGAAAAAATACCTAACTCAGCTGACATCTGTAGATACAGGATGATTAAGAAATATTTCCCAAATGATGACATACTAAGACTTGAAATCACAGATTCCTGATCATTTATGGTTTATAAGAACATTTCTACAGAAATAACATGAAAAGGAAAGCTGGAGAAATTACCCAAAGTATAACATATTCAGACCTGAGTTTTCTGTATAAAGCACTGAATCAAAAATGCATAATGTGCATTTCTGTCTAGCAGTATAGACACATCGATACACAAATATTTTTACATAGGTGAATATATGTGAAGCTATGTGATATATGATCTTTTGTAAGGTAAATCTTAAAACATAATCATTTGTCATAATTTTGTTGAATTTACAATAGGGAATATGCATTTTTTAAATCATCAAAATATTCTGACAGCTTTTGGATAGGGCGTAATTATTTTAAAATATTATTTTGCTGTATTAATTATTTCATTATAAATTTAACTTGGTTACATTTATAACTCACCCAACAAATAAAAGATCAACAAAGGAAGGAAGATAGTATGAGAGGAGAAAGCAAGAGAGGGAAAAGTACTCGTCAGCCTCCAGCTACGTAGTAGGAAAACTCAGGCTCTGGCCCAGTTGCCATCCTTTGAAATAAGTTTCGGTTTCTCCAAGACAAGTTTCAGTTTCCTCAGCCCTACCTTATTTACCAGAAATCAGGTGGCAAAATGGTCCAACCATAGGTGTTGCCTTTATCCCACCCAGTGGAATTTGCTGCACTTACTTCCTTTTCTCTACTAAGCTATAGGAAGACCTATACTTCTAGCACAGGCTGCTGTTCTCTGGTGCACTGGGGTTCCCTCATGCCTCTGACAATAAACCTTTTCCCTTACTCCAGTGTTTGGTGTGTTCATTGTGGTGGCCTTTCACCTCCATTACTAAAAAAAGATATAGGACAATGTGTATTTTGAAATATTTATTTAGAGTACCTCTGATCAAACTGGGATACAGCAACATCTATAAGAGATTTGTCCCTTTTACCTATGCTGTGGAGAAATAGGGGGTTCATTTTGTATCCCAAATGTCGGACTCTCGTGTTAGAAAGATAAATACAAAGGAGAGAATGGGAATGAGGAGGCAACCTTTCTTTCCAAAACTCTGAGTAGTTTAAAAAAGTGAATCGGGTGCAGGGTAATCATTAAAAAGAGATTTGGTGGAGGGTGTCTCTTTAATATATAATAGATCACAAAGAATAGGGCAAGCAAAGTTTCCTTCCTTTAGGTCTATTCTCTGTGCTCTTCTGCTATGCAGGAGAGAGCTTGCCCTGTGGGGAAGGGGTGAAGTTATGCAGTTGATAACCCCGTGATTTTTTCACTCTAATTCAGGGGAGAACCATAAGGGCATTTTGCCATGAACCTATGTCCCATCTTCAAATCTTGTTTTAATCAGTAATAGTAGTTTAGTCTCCATTAATCTGACTACTCATCATTCAGCTGCTTGTAAATTGGGAGAGAAGTGCTACCCATTAATCACTTAAATCCAACCAGAGTGAAAACAATAAATGATGAAAGCAGTGGATGGGAAACAGAGGTTGTCAGAATGTGTCATATGGAAGAAACAAGAAAGAAATGTTTTTCTTCTAATAGGAAAACTCTCTAAACAAGTCATTATTGCCAATTCATTAATTAGAAGCATTTGGGTCTACGGATACAGCATTTTCTCTGGGTTTTCAAAGCAGTGACATCTGAATTTCCCCAACATCAAATTGGTGTGTGGCTGAATTGGCATCCAATGACACCAACACATTAAGACATACCTCGTTAGAAGCTGAAAGTACAGGGTACATGAGGAAATGTGAAGATGAGACTCAGGAATCAGTATCATATTTTTTAAAGTGAAATGGAATTAGAGCACAAGTCATGAAACAGCTATCATTAATATTTTAGCTGCTTAATAATATTATTGGCTCTCAACACTCAAGAGATCACCATGGAGTAATTAAGAATATGTCCTTTGAGGTGAGCACTGAAGTTTGTCATTGAGGCATATATTGAAACAAGCACATTTTAGAGGGAGAAAAAGTAGCTGACATCTACAAATGCACAAACATGACAGAGTCAAGTCTGCATAAACATGTCTTGCAGAAAGTGCTTCAGAAAAACTCAAAAGGAGCATATGGAGGAAAATGAACTGGAACTACATAATGGAAGTAACATATCATCACACAAGTTTGCTTTTTAAAAAGCCATGCGATAGAATTTCAGAATTTATTTGTTATTATTTGGGTATATTACAATTGGGATAATAATTCATAAAATTAATGGAGAAGAAGTATCTCTTTTTTTTTAAATTTATCTTATTTATTTGAAAGACAGAGTTACAGAGAGAGGTAGAGATAGAGAAAGAGGTCTTCCACCCGCTGGTTCACTCCCCAAATGACCACAATGCACAGAGATGAGCTGATCCTAAGCCAGGATCCAGGAGCTTCTTCCAGGTTTCCCACATGGGTGCAGGGGCCCAAGGACTTGGACCATCTTATACTGCTTTCCCAGGCCACAGCAGAGAGCTGGATCGAAAGTGGAGCAGCTGGGACTAGAACCGGCATCCATATAGGATACTGGTGCTTGGGACCAAGGCTTTAACCCGCTGCGCCACAGCGCTGGCCCCGAAGCATCTATTTTTGAATGATGCAAGAAAGGATTGGAGTTGAGAAAATACTTAGAAAGTTATCAAAGTTGTATGATACTCAACCTTCAGTATTCAGAGTTTGGTGTGGAAACTTCCAAAAGCTTTTGGCCCCAGAAACTCAGACTCCTTTGCTCTGGACTATGGCACAGCTATTAGCATTGTAATAATCTCTGTGCATGTGTCCAAAGTAGGCTGATGAACAAGTGCTAGTGACGCTGTAGTACTCTAACTTAGAAGTGATGATGACTTGACCTTGGGAAATGCAGGGGAAGTGAAAAGAAGGCAACAGAGCAAAGAGACATTTTGGGTGCTTAACTACTGAAGTTAAGAAATTAAGCTCAGGTATTGGGTGGAAGAGGACTTGGGAGTAGTTGTAACAATTTAAGTCTAGCAATGAAAAGAATGGTGATGTTCCTAATGGAATTACAAATTTAAATGTTACACTTTAGAATAGGAAGATATATCTTACTATAAGGCAACCTAGAATTTAGAATGACATAAGGAAAGTGAAATGGAGACACCTTCTAAGTACTTACTTGACTTAGGGTCAGAGACAGTAAAGGAAGTCACAACTGAAATTCAGCAATTAGCTATTTATAGTCCAGTGACTCAGTAAGAGTGAACAAAAGGAATGCAAAGCTCTAAGAATGCATAGTTAGAAGTGGGGAGGTTTGAAGGTAGTCATTAGCTGAATGTTTTGTCTGAGACTTTACCATCAAACTAAATTAGACCACAGAAAACAGTTTCTTTGGGGAATAAAGGAAGCAAAATCCAGGCAGAGTCTGCAACTAGGTGGGGAAAACCAATGCTTAACAAGTATCTTCAAGGGTGATGTACCTGCAGGATAGGGAGAGGCCAGGTTCTAAGCAGCCTTATCCTTGGAATATATATATATATATGTATATGTATATATATATATATAAAATACAGTAATATATGTATGTGTACAGGAAGATCAGTTGGAAGCTGCTGGAACTTGCAACAGCAATGAGTCGTGGATATTTCCAGAACAGAATGTTGAGCACATGCCAAAAGATATTTTTATAATTACAAAACAGTTGTGAAGAGTACCATTTACTTTGACCTGTTATTATTTCCCTAAATGTACCACATAAAACAATTAAATGTCTTATTAATTGTCTATATTCATTACGTCTCAATCCTAAATAATGCTCATTCATTGTGTTACTTGGGAAAAATTATTTAAACCAATTTTTCTCAACTTTGTTTTCATATTAGAGCTATCTGAGGGCCGGCGCTATGGCGCAGTGGGTTAAAGCCCTGGCCTAAAGCGCCGGCATACCATATGCGGTCCAGTTCTAGTCCCAGCTGATCGTCTTCAGATCCAGCTCTCTACTGTGGCCTGGGAAAGCAGTAGAAGATGGCCCAATTCCTTGGGCCCCTGCACCCCTGTGGGAGACCTGGAAGAAGCTCCTGGATCCTGGCTTGTGATTGGTGCATTTCCAGCCATTGCAGCCATTTGGGGAGTGAACCAGCGGATGGTAGACCTCTCTCTTTCTCTGTCTCTACCGCTCTTTGTAACTCTGTCTTTCAAATAAATAAAATAAATCTTTAAAAAAAATATCTGAAAGGCTTTAAAAATATCAGTGTCCCCATTCCCCAAAGATTCTAAATTCAGGCACTGGTGATATTTTAAGAATACCTTCAAGTGTGTCTAATGTCTCTGAAATGCAGAACAATTGACTGCATTGGATATTTCAGTTTTGTCATCTGGAAAATGGGCTGAGAATAATAGTGTCTATTATTAAAGATGGGCCAGTGCTGTGGTGTATTAGGTTAAGGCTCTGCATGCAGTGCTGAGATCCAATATGGGCACCAGTTTGAGTCCCAGCTGCTACACTTCTGGTCCTGCTAATGGCCTAGGAGAGCAGTGGAAAATGGTCCAAGGGCTTAAGGCCACTGGCACCCACATGGGAAACTCGGAAGAACCTCCTGGCTCCTGGCTTCAGATTGGCCCAGCTCCAGCCATTTGGGGAGCGGATGGGAGTTCTCTCTCTCTCTCTCTCTCTCTGTCTCTCTCGCTCTTTCTCTCTGTGTTTGTGTCTCTGTGTGTGTGTGTGTGTCTCTCTCTCTTGTCTGTCTCTCTAATTTTTGACTCAAATAAATAAGTAATTTTTTTAAATAAATAAAACTTAAAGTTGATGTTTTTTGAAAACACTGAGAATGGGCCAACCATGTAATCAAATGTGTGTTAATCATAATCATCGTCACGTATTGCAGCCATCCCGATTGTGATACACAACATTCTTCCACGAAACACATCCATGGACAAAGCTTTCTGTAGCTCCTGGCCTCATACCTAGGCACATAATGATTCTTTTCCCACAACCAGTCGTGTAAGGCCTTTGTTTTAATTTTACCGGTATTATCTTGCTTTATGCTTGTAGATTCACTAAAATATGTTTGCATTGCTTTTTTTTCAGAGTGTGACACTCGAAATCTATAATTCTTACTCATTCATTCTTGAATACAAATCACTTTTCTCCCCATCATTCTACTCCTCATTCGTAGTTCTTCCTCATTTCCACCAAATTAAAAAACAAAACAAGCAAAGGAAATGAAAGGCAAAAATTAACATCAACCACCAGAAAAATCCCTACATGGCTATAGGAGTGTCCTTTAAATGCAAATATATTTGAGAATTTAAAATATAGAAAGTAATGATACTAATTGAATGCCTCTCTTTAAAACAGGAACCAAGTTGTGCTATGCAGAATACTCTTTGAGTGACAATTTTAATTGACATCATTGACTTTTCTATAGAAGTTCCTACATAGGGAACTGCATGCAGTGCTACCTGACTGAAGCTACTCCTCAGCCCCAGTGCTTGAACCCATAAATGATAAATAATTTTTAACTTGGTGGTCTGACCAAATGTGAATCATAGCAGGCTGCATTTTCCTGCCTCACTTCCTTTCCTGTATTGATTTCACTGTTAAGCGGTTATAACTCAATTCCTAGGTTTTTCATTACAGTTTGTCATACAGTATGATTCATCATCCCCTTTGAATTTGAGAATCATGTGTTTCCTATTATTTTGTGCTTCTTCAAATGCTCCCCAGTGAAATCATATGTGTATACATGGTAATGTTTTTTTTTTTTTAAATCAGAGTCCAGGTTTCTAGGTTGACCCAGATAATGGAGCTGGTCACAGCAGAACTAGCATTTAAAAGAGCACACAAGTTTTATGTGTGATTTCTTATTCTGTTATAGACAGTTTTTCCTTAACAATGTTGACACATGCCTCCTCAAATGAGTAGACTGTACCGGTGTGACACAAATGAAATTGCTCACAATGTTGACCACAGGTGTGCTTTGAGTCCTCACCATTTTTAGTCGCTTCAATCCCAGGAATATGATGAATTATTTTCCTTTCAGTACCATGCTTAGCCACCAACACAAATGATCAATAATTTTGTCATAGGAAAGGTAAATCAAAAGTAAAATTTTAAACATATAAAATGTATTTTGCTGTTCTTAGTCTTCGCGGTAATACATACTATGTATAACTGCTAATTTTAAATTTTCTACTGTATCTTTTTGATCATTAGATTTCCTTTATTAAATGAGGACTAGAAATTCACTATACAAATTGAGGACAGGATAAAGAAGAGGGAAATCTTAGCTGAGGCATTTTTCAATGCATCAAAATATGAACAACAACACTACATTAAAAGTTGTGGGACTAGCGTTGTGTAGTGGGTAAAACAGCCGTTTGTAACAGTGACATCCCACATGGACACTGATTCAAGTTCCAGCTACTCCATTTCCTATTCAGTTCCCTGCTAATGTGCCTGGGAAACAGCACAGAGATGTCCGCAGTGTTGGAGCCTCTGCTCCCATGTGGGAGACCCAGATGAAACTCCTGATTCCTGGCTTCAGTCTGGTGCAGCATTGACCACTGTACCCATTTGGGAAGTGAACCAGCAAATGAAGATTCTCTCTCTCTCTTTCTCTCTCTGCAACACTTTCAAATAAATATTTTTTAAAAAGTTATAAAACATGTATTTATTTAACTGTAATCATTATTTTCTATTCTGCTTAGCCTAGGGAAACAAACAAAACAATACAAATGCTACAGTTTTTCAGTAATGCCACCTGGCAGGAGTTGCAGAATGTATCACCTCTAGCATCCAAAATTATGCCTCATTGTTATGATGTAGAAAAATTCTGCATATAATTAACATTTACTGTTCTTGTTAGCAGTGCTCAGCTGAGTCAATAGGCACTGTATTAGGCAATAAGGCACTGCTTTAGGTTTTATTTTCTTTTTTAGAAGAGATTTATTTTTTAATTTGAAATCAGAGTTAGAGAGAGGGGGAGAGAGAGAGAGGTCTTTTTCTTCCAGTTCACTCCCCATGTTGCCACAACAAACTAGGGAGCTTCATCTAGATCTCCCACATAGGTGGTAAGAGCCCAAGTACTTGGGCCATCTTCTGCTGCTTTTTGTGGGCCATCAGCAGGGAGTTAGATCAGAAGTGGAGCAGCCAGGACAAGAACAAGTGCCAGCATTGCAAGTGGAGGATTTATCTGCTATGCCGCAACATTGCTTTTTAGATTTTATTTAAAGGAGATGATGTTCCTTTCTGTCCCTCCTCGCCCCCCCCCCCAAAAAAAAATGCTGTACTATTCACAAGTGCACTTACCTTCAAGTTTTTAAATACACGCTTATCTGAATCCACTTTGAACTAAATGGCATGGTAAATTGAAGTTGGGAAAAAATTGTTTCCACTTTATGTAAAATTAATATTCTCATCATACAGCTTCTGAATACAAAAGTCAGAAATGACTCCAATAGGGGAGTTGGTGTGTGGCACAGCTGGTTAAGGAACAGCTTGAGAGGGTGGCAGCCTGTATCAGTTAGTTTGAGTTCCACTGGCTTCATTTCTGAGCCAGTGTCCTGCTGACATTCCTGAAGATGGTTGAAATACATGGCTTCCTGCCACCCATGTGGTAGATTAGGATGGAGTTCCTGACTCTTGGCTTCAGCCTCGACCACACCTGGCTGTTGCAGCCAACTGGGGAATGAACTAGTGGAAGGAAGATATCGCCATCTATTTCTTCCTCTCTCTTTGGTATTTTGCTTTTCAAATTAATAAACTAATTATTTAAATCCTTGGTTCAAATAAAGTCTGTAAACCAAGAGAAATTTATTAATATGTAGCAAACACTTTTAGTACTGGACTTCTGGTTTTATATCAGTCCAAGAATCACTATACAAGTTAAATGCAAGTGAAAGAAAACCTTTCAAAATTTAAGAAACTTGTCCTACACCACCCAGCAGGCCTGTGCACCAGTTAGAAAACAAAATGCCATCCTGACCAGAGATCTTGCTAGCAGACAATTTGGCAACTTGCAGATATAACACTTAGTAAAGTTTAAATGGCTTCTTGCTCTATTCCTCTGCATGTTCCAATGTTTTCTAAGTTATTGAGTTAGTAAAACTTCACTTATGATCACTTATGAAAAAACATGTTTCCCCCCCACCCCCATGGTCATATTTTGCCTATGTATTTAAATCTTAATAAGCTCACAAACTTAGAATGTAAAAACTTTCTTTCCTGGTATTTTTTCCTCGTATTTTGAGACAAAAATAAAATGGGTTTTCTTTGTGATTTCTGGAATAATATTGTATCCAAAAGTGAAACCCCAGAGTTCCAGAACGGTGGCATGAAAGACAACGTGGAGTTAATTTTCTTTAAGACTCAAAATATGTCAACTTTCAAGCTGGCTCACATGCAGGTTTTAGTCTATTCAGAATTCATTTGAATCAGAACTATAATTAAAACATGGATTTCTTAGTACCCACTTCATTATTTGCAGTCATCCATGATGTTGTCAGTAATCCTACAACTGAAGAGTCCTTATACCTAGCCTTTGAATTTCTGTACTAGTCTGCTATCTGAACAATTTAATTAAGTATAACACTCCTGAAAATAATGAGCCAAATTTGACTTAAAAAAAAAAAAAGATTGATTTTATTTATGTGAAAGTCAGAGTTAGAGAGAGGCAGAGGCAGAGAGAAAGAGAGAGAGAGAGGTCTTCCATTTGCTGGTCCACTCCCCAAATGGCCACAAGGGCCAGGGCTGGGCTAGGCAGTAGCAATGAGCTTCTTGCAGTTCTCCCACATGGGAGGAGGGGCACCAAGCACTTGGCCAATCCTCTGCTGCTTCCCCGGTGCATTAGCAGGAAGCTGGATAGGAAGTGGAGCAACTGGGACTGTATCTGGTGCCCATATGGGATGCTGTAGCAGCAGGTGGTAATCTAACCCACCGTGCCAGAGCAGGCCCCTTGACTTTTTTTAACTTGAGAATTTATAGATGGACTGACTTGAGCTTTGCATATGTGCAACCTTCTCTATTAAAATAACCTGATTGCTTTAGCAGTCTTATTGTTTTTACCAAAGCTGAAAATTGACTTGAATGGATTTGAATGCTATCCATTTAAGCAATGTTTTTTTCAATCAATTGATATGTAATTATTGCCCCTTGATTTATCAATCACATTGACCAAAGGAGTCCGAATGCATGCAAAATACATCAAACAGTATAATAAAGACTTTTTCTGCTACAAATAAAAAGGAAGGAAAACTTACAATTACTCTCCACAGAACCTAATTCAGGACTATGAGAGATTATCTCATTTTTATGTTGAAACACATTCACCTACCATATTTCTGTCCACTTAGTGGAAAATAGGTTTTATTCATTTCCCCTATGGGCACCAAATTACATTTGAGGAAACAAACATTCTCACCATATAAAACTGAAAATTGCTAATTCCTTACTTACATAGATTTTTTAGAATATCTGATGCTTTTCTCTTCCTTCTGTGAGCCATAACATTGTAAATTGAGCTGTTACACTGATTCATGCTTAGACCAGCAAAAAAGGGCAGTAAGTGGCTCTGAATCTTTCATAAATGCTGCAGAAAAGATTTCAGTCTGAGCTTGCCCCTTACCCCTGCTATTCTGTGTCATAATGCATCATTACATACTGATGTTTGCTCTTGTGCAAGTCAGCAAAAAAAGGGATTACATAGTGTGTGTTGGCCTCTTTCCTCAAATTAACTGTGTCACTTTTGATTTGTTATGTTTTTAGACCGTGCTTCAGGACTTCTTAACATTGGCAGCTGTGGCACAATACACAGTCATCCCCAGAGGTTTCCTCTTTTGTCATCTGCACCTTGAACATTGTGAACATACTTATTCAGATGAGATCACTTTAAAATAATAAAATATCATACTCAAAAGGGAAAGAAATGAATGGCATCCAATCTAACAAGTATATTTTGTGTAGTTATTTCCTATTGGAAATTTTGGTAGAAGAGTTTCTTTCATAAACTCAATAATGTAACAACATTTTACAAATGTAATATGAAATGGCTTCAAGTAGTCTATAGTCTAAAAATTCTTTCCAATTTACAAATTTATTTTCAAACAGCCAGGTTCAGTGATCAGTTTACATTTTGCCCAGATGATTTCATTGATGAAGAATTCAATGCTATTATGAACAATTCTGACAATCATCTTACTTGAATTTCCTATAGTTGTTCAAATATTCTACATGTAGTTTTATTCATTTATCTAAAATCTCATCTGGGAAAACTAAATGAATCAATATTAGCTTACCAAATATGCAGGTATAAGCTGGGTAGGTAGCCTGTTTAGGCTCAGTATGGCAGGGAAAACCCGATTGATTCTCTTACTTAAATAGATTCACTTATTAAATATTTATTGAGTTACAACTCTGCTCTAGGCATTAGCCTAAGGCCTGGATATTTGCGAGATAGTAAGATACTTCTTGTCTAATGATAAGACAAACAAAAAGAAGAATAGAATGTTGTGCTTAGTGGAATAGATGGACTGTGAAACAACAAAGACTTGAATCCAAGTGCAAGTTCAGCCAAAAGATTGCTGAATGATCTAGAACAAGAATGTTAGCATGTTTATGTACTTGCATGTGTACATGCATTGTGTTTGAAGGGATAATGTACATAAAATATTTAGTACAGTTGAACCCAGAAGAGATTGATGATAAGAAGACCAGTTAGAGAACTTGATGTGGAAATCTAAACTACAAATCTCATAACTAAAGGAGTGGCTTTTTGTGTCTTGAACTTGGAGAAAAATTGAAGCATTTAAATGATATTTTAGGTTATGTGACACAAATAGTGTGGAATGAAATCCTCCAATACATTGGCTGGTAAAGAGAAAATTAAACAGGAGTGTATATGATAAATGCAGTAAAAACATTTTTGCCATTTCTGGGATCATTTTAAATTTTTGAAAAAATGTAAGAAAATTCAAATGACAAGTGTATGAGTTTCCATTTATGGATCATTTGACAAGAATATATAAACATTTACAAGGAAAGATGATTTTTAAAAGATTGTTATTTATATATTTATTTGAAAGACATAGTGAAAAAACAGGAAAGAAGCTACATATGAACCAGAAAACCCAGGACTGGAATGAACACTCTGATACCATAACCACTATATCACAATAGTGGCCCCAAGAATTAGTTTTCAAATGGCAACTAAGGGAATTCTTAAAATAAGTTGTCCTGAAAATAACAGGTATCTCAGCCTTTACTTATATCACTTCTGAATTGCTGATATAAGGAGTAAAATTTATTTTGAAATCATTTTACGGCTTTTTAAAAATATACATTTTTGAGATTAAAAACACAAGTATATATATTTTTCTCACGGAATCATTTAAATTCAGAATGTAAGATAGCATCTACTGAGATCAAAGAAAGTAACCAGAACAGATAACCTTTTGAGGTCAAATCTAAGATCCAATAACTTAATGTCTAAGTGCCAGATAACTATGAAAGTAGTGTACATTAGTGTCTCACAACCCATCCTCCCTCTCTCTCTTTCTCTCCTCCCTCTCACCACCCCCTCCCTTTTGCTCCCCATTCTCTAACTCAATTTGGTTTCTTTATGTGAAGTTGACATTGGCTGTGGTCTAATTGGGGATGCTACAGTTAATCAATCACATGGAGAAGTAAAGAAGTGCTTCACACTGCTCCTCAGCAGTCTCTCGGTTTGATGAAATTGCTTGTACAGGACCAGCGACATGACCTTTCTGTCTTGCTCAAGAAGAAGCTTTGCTAATGGGAAATTAGAAGTGAAGAGAAAATGCAGAAATGTCAAATCATTTATATTCTTAAAAGCTTAAATAATTTGAACTTACACATCAAGACAAAGGAATGCACAGGAATCTTTTCAAATGTGTCTTTTTGTCTCCGTAGTATTCACAGCCCTAATGCGTTTACAAGATGTTAAATCACATGGTTTTACAAAGATCAGATTGAAACGGGAAACAATTTTCTCACATTTTTGAATCTACGTCCAGGACTAATGTAGACACTCCCCAGAACCCTTGCATATCAATTCGGCTATTAATGGGAGCTGACATGTCATCATTCAGGTTGGTTCATTGCTCTGGTGCTGATTGTGCCAGCTACACTGGAGAAAAATGAATAACACCTGGGATTTAGCAATAGTTTTTTCCTGAATGACCTTTAAAAGTCCTTCCCAAAATTAAGTCTCAATGCAAATACATGAGTTCCTGATTCAAACAGTTTTGAACAACATGGGAGCTCTATAAAGTGAGGAAGGGAATATTTTGGCTTTGTTAATAAAGCCATCAGTAGCGCACAACAGCTGACATGTAGTGATACTCAATGAATATATGCATGCTGGAGAAATGAAGAGGACATCAGATGAGTAGAGCTAATGAAAAGACGTGTGATAAAATTCACACCCAGACTGGTGGGACATATTGTCAAGTAGATGTAATGTCCCCATATAGTTATTGTGTTATTTTACTAGTACCAGTAAGTTTTCCTTATGAAGTGAGTTTTTTTTTTTTTTTTGAACAGCTGGCACTTGTAGAAACATTTGTACACCTAATCACAATCACTAAATATGTGTGTTGTATTGGTCTATGGACAACTATGGTAGGCAGGAAGTATGAGAGTACTTCAAAAAGTTTATGGGACTGGCCAGAATTATGGTGCACCTGGTTAAGCCACGGCTTATGATGCTGGTATCCCATATTGGAGTGCCTATTTGAGCCCCAACTGATATGCTTCTAATCCAACATCCTGTTAATGTGTCAAGGAAGACAGTGGATGATGGCTCAAGTGCTTGTGTGCCTGTCACCATGGGAGACCTGAATAAAGTTCCTGGCACCTTGCTTCAGCTTGACCCAGCCCCAGCTATTATGGCCATTTGGAGACTGAACCAGCAAATAAAAGAAACCCCTCTCCCTCTCTCCTTTATGCTAAATTCCACCTTTTAAATAAATTTTCTAAAAAATTAATTAAAAATGTTTGACACAATTTTCTCTAATTCATTCACAATTATTTTCATTGTATTTCCTATAAACTGATTAATCAATAATTTATGGTAATTTTGCTTTCTTAATTTTGTCCAGAATAATTTGATGAAAATTATGATGAGAAATAATGAACTATTCTATATTTCCAAATATTTTAAAATACATGCTGCTGGATGGGGCCGGCGCTATGGCGTAGTGGATAAAGCTATTGTCTTCAGTGCCAGCATCCCATATGGGTGCCAGTTCGAGTCCTAGCTGCTCCACTTCCAATCCAGTTCTCTGCTAAAGCCTGGGAAAGCAGTGGAAAATGGCCCAAGTTTTTGGGCCCTGTGCACATGTGGGAAGACCTGAAGGGAGCTCCTGGCTCCTAGCTTCAGATTGGCACATATCTGGCCCTTGCAGCCAATTGAGGAGTGAACCAGTGGATGGAAGACCTCCCTCTCTGCCTCTCCTCTCTGTGTAACTCTAACTTTCAAATGAATAAATAAATATTTTATAAAAAATAAATGTTGTTGGTGTCTGTGTTCTTTTTACAAAAAGAATTTATTTATTTATTCATTTGAGAGAGCAAGAGACAGAGAAAGAGGCAGAGGCAGAGACAGAGATGGTCCCATCTGCTGATTCACTCCCAAGATGCCCACAATGAATGGGGCTGGAAGGGAGCTAAATTCAAGAGCCAGGAACTCTTTGTAAGTTTCTCATATGTGTGGTGTGAACCCATGTATTTGCGCTAACACTCTTGCTTCTCAGAGTCTACACTAACAGGAAACCAGAATCAGGACCTGGAATCAACAATACAACTCAAGTTCAAATATGGGACAGGGGCATCGTTACATCTTAACTAGTAAACTCACAGTCCACCTCCTATTTATGTTCTTTAATTTTATTCTATTTTTAATTAGGTGCATATATTTCCTCCATAACATAACATTGCTTCTTCACACCTTCGCATCACATGGCTTTCTGATGAAAAACAAGGTTGCTTCAAAAAAAAAATAGATACAGTAATGATTATAATTTGAATCAATTCATAAGGGGATTTATGATTATAAAACAGGTACAGTACTCAATTTAACCTGTATTTATATGATGATATATCACTTTTAAGTAAATATGCATTATTATATGTAAATATTCACTTAGTACATCAAAATTATCAGAAGAATACTATGTGAAATTAAAATTAATTAATTTTATCTCATATTTCAAATATGTCCATATTAATATTGAGTTATGGTTCTCTTCAATCTTACTAATTTTTTGTTGTTAATTGGAAAATATCTGATGTGTCCTAAACTTGTTGAGGTTAATGGTATTAACATGGATTGATTGCATGATTTCTCCATCTGTCTATCTGGTACCAGTGTACTTATTTATCTATTCATTATGAACATATTACACTTCATCTGAAGAAAAATGAGTTAACTCAGGAAGAAGATTCCTTTTGTGAAAATTCACAGCAAATTGGAATATATAATTTTTATGCATTCATTTTTTTCCAACTCTGGACTCCAGGGAAGATGGATACTGAATTGACAAGGCATGCACTTTAGGGATCAAGACATAACTAAGCTGGATTTCATGTCTCTAGAGAGTGCTTTGATTATACAATTTGATTACCTTTCAACTTGAATCTCCCAATCCACATGTTCTCTAAATTAATCTTTCCTGAAGGGCAGCTCATTTGGCCTTAATCTTACTGTCTGTACTGCCAAAGCCATACACTTAAAACACTGAGTTGTTTTATTAATGATATTTTTTTAAAAAATCATAGAACTCCATTCTTTTTCTACAAGTAAGAGCCATTATTTGAAGTTACCTTGTTTTAAGTCATATTAAGTCATTTAATTAATTAATTCATTGAGCAAGGATAACTGTGTTATTTCCTGAATAATCTCAGAACAGTTTAGTCTTGGGAATCATAAATTATTCTTGCAAGTGTTATTTATTGAAAATTAATTACATTTAAAATGCTATATTTCCTGCCTAATTCCTAATATTTTAACTATATCGTGGTAACATTGTCTACTAAATTTATTACTTAATTATTTAATTAACTATTTATTACTTATTATTTAATTTAAGTCTCTTAACCATATTTTCTCTTTTTTAGCCATTTGAAATAAAATGTTTTGGCATGTAAAAATCTAACCAACATGCCAATATCCCCTTCCCTGGTTACCAAAGCATAGGTTTTTTTTTTATTAAACAATCTTTATCTTTCTTTTATATATATTTTTCAAATGACCATCTTTTTTTTCCAGGTTGTTATTTTTCCCCCAGAAAACTTTTATTTAAGAAATACAAATTCCATGCATTTCACAAATACAATTTTAGGAACACAGTGATTCTTCTCATTGTACCTGTCCTCCTACCCTTCTTCCTCCTCCCTCTCCTATTCTCATTCTTATTTTTTATAAGATCTATTTTCAATTAATTCCATACACAAAAACTAGATAAAGAGTAAAACAAATGGTATATATATATATATATATATATATAAAATATATATAACCTGTTCCTCAACAGTTGAGACAGGGGCTGTTCAAAGTATAGACTTTTCAGGTAAACTGGGACCTTAGCTGAGATCCTGTGACACCTAGAGAACTGACACACTTTTCAACTAAATGATTTCCTGAACTCACCTCAGAAGGCTGGGAACTTTACACAAAGGATATTTTATTTTATTTATTTTTTTTGACAGGCAGAGTTAGACAGTGAGATAGAGAGAGACAGAAAGGTCTTCCTTTTTCTGTTGGTTCACCCCCCAAGAGGCCGCTACAGCCAGCGCACTGCACCTATCGAAAGCCGGGAGCCAGGTGCTTCCTCCTGGTCTCCCATGCGGGTGCAGGGCCCAAGTACTTGGGCCATCCTCCACTGTACTCTCAGGCCACAGCAGAGAGCTGGGCTGGAAAAGGAACAACTGGGACAGAATCCAGTGCCCTGATCGGGACTAGAACTTGGGGTGCTGGCTCCGCAGGCAGAAGATTAGTCTAGTGAGCCACAGTGCCGACCCAAAGGATACTTTAAAAATTAAAAAAAAAAAATAATTTTGTCAATCTGAAGGAAGAGATAAAGAGAGAAATTGACAAACCAAATGAGAGAGAGACAACTCCTACCCACTAGTTCCCTAACCATATGCCTCAAATGGCCAAGGGACTAAAGACACAAGCCAAGAGACAATCCAGTACTCCCACATGGGTAGTACAAACCTAAGTACTTGATCCATCACCCCTGAATCCCAGGATGTGAGTTAGTAGAAAGCTGGAATACAAGAATCAGGAGAGGAGCCAGGACTCAAACCTAGGCACTCTGATACGGGATGTGGGCACTCCAAGTGGTGTCCTAACTGCTAGATCAAATGCCCACTCCATAACGCCCACTCATAATTTTCCATTTTTTTTTGAGGGAGTTCATAGAAGTACCTTAGAATCTAAATATACAGAATCTTTTCCTGGGCTGCTAGATTTTTGTTCTGGTATTCATATACACATTTAATTTTTGCTTTTTTTTTTTTTAATTCAAAGCCAGAGTCATAAAGAGAGAGGGAGAGACAGAGAGAGAGAGAGATCTTCCATCCACTAATTTTTATGGAATTTATTATTAAATATGAATATAATTTTATTTAATATTATTGAGGTTTAATTCATTTTGAAATAAAAATAATGTGTATACATATATATAAAGAATATTGAAAATTTATCAGATAACATGATTCTAGGTAATAATTCTAAAATATTTCTAAAAAAGTTTTACTTAGATGTTTACCAAGAAAGAAAAATACTACAGAGAGTTAAGTCCTTAGAATGACAATACATGAAAAAATACATGGAAAAGCAGATCAAATAGCCTTATTTTAGTAGCCTCATCTCAATGTGTTTAAAAGTTTAATGGAGGGGCAGTGCCATGGCATAGTAGGTTAATCCTCTGCCTGTGGCACCAGCATCCCATATGGATGCCAGTTCTAGTCCCAGCTACTCCTCTTCCAATCCAGCTCTCTGCTGTGGCCTGGGAAAGCAGTAGAAGATGGTCCAAGTCCTTAGGCCCCTGCACCCACATGGGAGACAAGGAAGAAGCACTTGGCTCCTGGATTTGGATCAGCACAGCTCTGGCTGTTGAGGCCATTTGGGAAGTGAACCAACGGAAGGAAGACCTTTCTCTCTGTCTCTCCCTCTCACTGTCTGTAACACTCTGCCTCTCAAATAAATTAATACAATCTTTTTTTTAACTTTTATTTAATGAATATAAATTTCCAAATAGCAGCTTATTGATTACAATGGCTTCCCCCCCATAACGTCCCTCCCACCTGCAACCCTCCCCTTTCCCACTCCCTCTCCCCTTACATTCACATCAAGATTCATTTCTATTCCCTTTATATACAGAAGATCAGTTTAGCATAAATTAAGTAAAGATTTCAACAGTTTGCTCCCACACAGAAACATAAAGTGAAAAATACTGTTTGAGTACTAGTTATAGCATTAAATCTCAATGTACAGCACACTAAGGACAGAGTTCCTACATGAGGAGTAAGTGCACAGTGACTCCTGTTGTTGACTTAACAATTTGACACTCTTGTTTATGGCATCAGTAATCACCCTAGGCTCTTGTCATGAGCTGCCAAGGCTATGGAAGCCCCCTGAGTTCACCGACTCTGATCATATTTAGACAAGGCCATGGTCAAAGTGGAAGTTCTCTCCTCTCTTCAGAGAAAGGTACCTCCTTCTTTGATGACCCGTTCTTTCCACTGGGATCTCACTCACGGAGATCTTTCATTTAGTTTTTTTTTTTTTTTTTCCCCAGAGTGTCTTGGCTTTCCATGCCTGAAATACTCTCATGGGCTCTTCAGCCATATCCGACTGCCTTAAGGGCTGCTGATTCTGAGGCCAGAGTGCTGTTTAGGACATCTGCCATTCTATGGGTCTGCTGTGTATCTCACTTCCCATGTTAGATCGTTCTCTCCCTTTTTTGTTCTATCAGCTAGTATTTGTAGACACTATTCTTGTTTATGTGATCCCTTTGGTTCTTAGTCCTATCATTATGATCAATTGTGAACAGACATTGATCACTGGGACTAGTGAGATGGCATTGGTACATGCCACCTTGATGGGATTAAATTGGAATCCCCTGGTATGTTTCTAACTCTACCGTTTGAGGTAAGTCAGCTTGAGCATGTCCCGAATTGCACATCTCTTCCCTCTCTTATTCCCACTCTTATATTTAACAGAGATCACTTTTCAGTTAAGATTCAGCACTTAAGAATAATTGTGTATTGATTACAGTATTCAACCAAAAGTATTAAGTAGAACAACCAAAAAAAAATAATACTAAGAGGGATAACATATTAAGTTGTTCATCAACAGTCAGGGTGAGGGCTGATCAGGTCACCATTTCTCATAGTGTTCATTTCACATAATAAATAAATACAATCTTAAAAAGAAGTTTAATAGATATGAATGTGGAGTTACTTTTGTAGAAAGCAATATAAGATGCTATGACAAATATCTAACTTAAAATACAACCCACATGAGCATCTCAATACTGCAAATTTATCTTTTTAGCATTGCTTACATTTCATGGAGTCTAAGCAATGTATTTTTGTTTACTTTTCTTTACTCAGTTAGTGAAAAGCTTGTAATTAATATACATTTCCAGTGTTTCACTGGACACTGGAAAAGATTCTGTATATTTAGATTCTAAAGTACTTCTGTGAACTCCCTCAAATAAAATGGAAAATTATATATATATATATATATATATATATATAATGTATATAGTTTTATAGAGTCATGAAGGTTTGGATTTAGAAGGGTCTTGAGATATAATCCCTTTAAGTCTTTTCCTGTTGTAACTGAAGGTATCCATTTTGAAGGACTATTTTACCTATGTGGCACATTTTTAATCTGTGTTCTTAGTACCATATGGAACTAGAATACATGTGTGCTTGTATTAGCAACCAAATCCCCCAAAAATCATTCTGAATTTTTTTTAAATTTATTAATTATTTAAAGATAGGGTTACAGAGAGAGGGAGAGAGATAGAGAAGACTCCTCCAGCCACTGGGTCAGAAGCCAGGAGCCAGGAGCTTCATCCAGGTCTCCCACGTGGGTGTAGGGGCCCAAACACTTGGGCCATCCACTGCTGCTTTTTCCAGGCTGTTAGCAGGGAGCAGCTAGAACATAAAACAGTGCCCATAAGGAATGCTGGCATCACAGGCATCAGCTTTACCCACTACACCACAATGCAGGCCCCTCATTCTGGAAGCTCTTAAATTCTAATAATTTTAATTTTAATTTATCATTTTGATCCAACATATTAGTAGATGTACAGAATACCTGAAGTAGTCATTTGAGGAACCCATTGAAATATCTCCTTTCTCAATTTTGATTTTACTTACAGTAACTTATTTATTTATTTTCCTTCCTCTTATTTGAAAGGCAAGCAGACAGATATGTAGAGATAGACAGAGAGGGGTCTTCCATGTACTGCTTCACTCTCCCAGTATCTGCAGCAGCAGAGTGGGGCGAGGTCTAAAGCAGAATCCTGAAGCTCTGGGTCCCCCACGTGGAAGGGAGGGATCCATGTACGGGAGCCATCATCCATTGTCTCCCACATGGATATCAGCAGACATTCTGATCAGAACCAAAGAAGCTGAGTCCCAAACCTAACTGTTGGACCAATAGAATGTGCTATTTTGCACTGAATATAACCTTTAAAATTGCTAGCTTTGAACTCACCAGAAAGCAGTAAGTATATTTACAACTCAATTCAGACCTGGCAGTTTAGTGACACCTCTTTCTATGTGTTAAATTATTCTATATTTAATATAATAACCAAATATCTTATTAAAATGTAGTTATGGTCAAAAAATGAGTATCAACTTTCTAGGCTTTTTATCCTCAACTGCCACACTAATATTTGGGAGAAACTAACTGTCCTGCAGCCCGAGTTAGACAGTGAGAGAGAGACAGAGAGAAAGGTCTTCTGTGGGGAGCAACTTGGACTAGACTAAGTTACTGGAATTAAGACTTATTCTATGCATCTGCTCTCCCACAATATGGCGCTGGGAGAGGAGTAAACAACTTCTACACAGCTGCCTCCAGTTCGACCAATAACCTGCAGGAGCTGATCCTGCTCCTGATTGGAGGAGAGCAGCGTACTCGGCGTGTGGGTAGCAGAGCTGGGATTGGTGGAAGAGGACTTTAAAGGAGGAGAGAGGCAACATGCACCAGGAACATCTAAGGGGAACACCTGAGGAACATCTGAGCAGCCCCCGAGAGAGCCCGGCCGGTGGTGTGCCGCTCCTCCGCGGAAGTGGGGAAAGTGGCAGGGGGAACTGCCCCTCCACGGAGGTGGAGGGGTTGCCAGCTAACCCGGGAAGGACCAGCAGCAAATCCGGGAAGGGCAGAGCAGACAAAAGAACAGCGCAGGGTTTAGTGTCGTTCCTCCGCGAAGAGGGGGAGCAACAGTCTTCCTTCCGTTGGTTCACCCCCCAAATGGCCGCTGCGGCCGGCGGCGTGCTGCGCCGATCTGAAGCCAGGAGCCAGGTACTTCCTCCTAGTCTCCCGTGCGGGTGCAGGGCCCAAGGACTTGGGCCATCCTCCACTGCCTTCCCGGGTCACAGCAGAGAGCTGGACTGGAAGAGGAGCAACCTGGACAGAACCGGCGTCCCAACCGGGACTAGAACCCAGGGTGTTGGTTCCACAGGCAGAGGATTAGCCTAGTGAGCTGCGGCGCCGGCCAAGCCTGAGTTATATTACCAATCTGTATATTTTCGTGCCCTCCATATCTCCATAGAAATAATCCATTGAAATTAGCTGACTTTGCCAATTTCTAGGTGGTTGTCAGAGATCCATTGTACTTCTTATTTGTATCTTTGAGAATGACTATTCACAAAGTGTACTATGGATATGGTATATGGGTAGACAGAATATCAGAAAACATATTTGCTTACACATTTGTCTCACATGAGTCGTGTAGCACAGTAGAGAGACAGAAACACAATCCATGGCCTATAACCACAAGCACTCTATTCATTGCCACAGGCTGAAAACAAGTGAATCTCTAGTGGAAGTATAAAAAGAATATATAATGAGGAAATTAACGAACAGGGAAGATGGAAAACTTTTTCATAAATGCATGAGTTGGTGAGCTGATTTAATTCTTACCCTTTTGCACAAAATTGCCACTTTTATTATTATTAATTCAATAGAACATACTTTAGTGAAAGATAGAATTATTTTTAATAATATATAGGAGCTTCATTTTTCTTTTCTAATAGCAAAGTGGAAAGTATTTTTGCTCTATTTACTGGTCTCTGTATTAAATTTATATGTGAAACTGCCTAAATATAGTTAGTAGGTAATAGGTACTATAGGTAGCTCCTCAGTTTGGCATTGTAATTTAAACATTTTTCTCAATGGAACACATTTTAGGAAAGTTTTGAGGGGCCGGTGCCGTGGCATACTAGGTTAATCCTCCGCCTGTGGCGCCGGCATCCCATATGGGTGTCGGTTCTAGTCGGAGCTGTTCCTCTTCCAGTCTAGCTCTCTGCTATGGCCTGGGATAGCAGTAGAGGACGGCCTAAGTGCTTGGGCCCCTGCACCCGTGAGGGAGACAAGGAAGAAGCACCTGGCTCCTGGCTTTGGATCAGTGCAGCTCCCGCCATTGCAGCTATTTGGGGAGTGAACCAAAAGAGGGAAGACCTTTCTCTCTGTCTCTCTCTCACTGTCTGTAACTCTAGCTGTCAAATAAATAAATAAAAATCTTTTTTTTAAAGAAGGTTTTGAAATGTTGTCTTATGTATCTGAATGCATGATTTGCAAATAAAGATATTCGTTAGATGCACACAAAAAAGTTTCATGCAAAGGTCGTGTTGATGCAGTCTGACGATTTTTAAGGACAGCTGAACTTTCAGTTTGGAAAATACTTCCCAATACATGGTGAGACTAGCAAAGGTAAAAAGGAACTAATTTAATGCAATCTATTTTCACAAGGATCTGTTCTCTTGCAAAAGAATTTATTGAAAATTTATGAGGATAGTACAGAAATTAGATGGATGAACACATCCATGAAATAAATAAGAGGATATTGTTCTTGATTTCAGGGAACATGAAATTTATTAGTGAAGATATTGAAATGACTGTCTTTGTTTTCTGCTGCTATCACAGAGTAACAGACTAGGTAGTTTGTGAAGAAATATGTTTATTTTCTCAGAGTTCCAAACTTTGGAAGGCCCACCTTCAAGTTGCCAGCATCTGAGGAGGGCTTTATTGTTGGATCATTGGGTGGTAGGGATGTGCATCAGATAGCGAGAACACCTGTGTGAAGGAGAACACCTGTGTGTAAGGGAGAACCCAGGAAGCCGCAATCCACTCTTGAGAAGATTCATTCACAAGATAACAAGCTCACTGCATCAGGAGAGGAGAGCCCTGGTTCCTCAGTCACCTGTTCAATATCCCCTTCCCAATCTTACCATAGTGGAAATTCAATTTCAACATGAATTTTGGAGGAGACATTGAAACCATAGAAACTACCAGAAACATGCTGCTTATTAATATTGTATTATTTCAAAATAGTTTAGAAGTAGTGATGTTGATATTATTCAATGATGCCAATAGAAATAACTGACAAATTAAAAGAATTATTCACTGACTTCAATAGAAAACCCTCAGATATTTGTGTATGCAAAGAATAAATAGTGGGGGCCAGTGCTGTGGCATAGGAGGTAATGCTCTAGCCTGTGACACGGGGATCTCACATTGGCATTGGTTCATGTCTTTGCGCTCCACTTCTGATCCAGCTCACTACTAATTTCCTGGAAAAAGCAGCAGAAACCCCTGTCAGCCATGTGGGAGAACTGGGTACAGCTCCTGGCTCTGGCTTTGGCCTGCTCTGCATAGGCCATTGCAGCCATCTTGGGAGGGAAGCAGTGGATGGAAGTTCTGTCTTTTTGTCTCTCCCTCTCTCTCTCTAACTGACTTTAAAATAAAGAATAAATCCTTTAAAAAGTAGTGCTTGTAGTTCTTTCAGAGTAACAAGAAAAAAGGATTAGAAAACACAATTGTTATTTCAACACATGCCAAAATTGGATAAAATTTCAAATCTGTGTTTATTAAATTGAATATTTTGTTTAGTATAATAAAGCCTAGTTTATCAAAATAGACAAATGGTATACATAATGGAGGTACATTATAAGAATTGAAGAATTTCTGAAGAGATGACTATTATTTAAGTGTATTCTTTATCATGCTCAGTATAATAAGAAATTCAAAAAATGATAATAAATATAGGATGAGAAAATGTAAATTCCACAGATCATATTTGCCTCCCTAGAAAACACTAATCAATAACCTATGAACGGTATTAGGATTGGTAAAGTGATTCATTAAGCAATAGACAACATAAATGTACATGGAATAATAGTTATCTAACTGCATTTGTTTCGTGTGATCTCCCACTTAATTTCTGTTGTGCTTTGGAGAA
Source organism: Oryctolagus cuniculus (assembly GCF_964237555.1). Taxonomy (NCBI): domain Eukaryota; kingdom Metazoa; phylum Chordata; class Mammalia; order Lagomorpha; family Leporidae; genus Oryctolagus; species Oryctolagus cuniculus. The sequence continues at coordinate 27,393,651 of NC_091433.1, forward strand.
TTTTATTTTTGCATAGTTATTTAAACTCATATTTCTTTGAGGGAACATGATACCTGGAAACTCCTATTCTCTCATCTTGCTCAGTCCATTTGTATTTATGCATAGCTACATACCAAGATGCTACCATCTAACAATTCAAAATAATAAACATGTGTGATGTCATACTTTCTGCACTTCAAAGGTGTCAGAGCTATTTTGCTGTATGTTTTCAGCTTGGTCTCTCAACTTGTTGCAGTCAAGCTCTCAGCATGTGCTGCAGCCAATTCAATACTATACTTGTATAAAGTACATACTCCACACTAATATGACTCTTGGTTAAGTCTCAATTCTTCACAGGCTGTCTCAGAGAAAGGAACGGGGCAGAGAGTCCACGTGAAGTACAGTCCAAATGTATCTCAGAATTGACATGCCATAATCACATATGGTAATTTAGTTTTAAATTTAAAATAGATAAAATATAAGAATGAATTTGTTCAATTGCACTAGCCATGTTTCAAGGGCTAAAAAACCATGTGTGAGTGGTCATTATGTTTAATGGGACAGAACAGAAAATATTGCATTCATTACAGAATAAATTATGACATATATCACATATGTGAAGAATGGACAAAGGCACATCCAAATATCAAGTGATAAAAGTATTTGTAAAACATTTTTATTAAATGTAATGCAAACAAGAAGATACTTTCCAAAAAAGTCACATTTACATTTTGTTTAACAGATAGAGTTTGGATATTGAAGTTATCCTGATCATAAAATGAAATGAAAGAAAATTTCTTTGGGCAGATTATATATACCACAGGAAATGCATACTTCTTTGACAATATCATTCAAGATCCAAATGAAAACTAAAATGTTAGTCGCTGAGTGTTTCTGTATTATGTAAACATCCAAATAATGGGGGTATTTTTTTTTCCTTTTTGGAGTTTTTGGATCACATATACAGAAAAAATATTTACTTTATATCCAGCATAATGCATCTTATTGACATTTAGAATGTTTCATCTGATCAACAAACCCATTTTCCTATAGTATCATTCACTCTGGTAAAGTTCTCATTGGTGATAAAGAGAAATTACAGTCTTCACTGACAGAAAGGCATTATCAAGGTAGCCTTATGTCAAGGTCAGTGTCTGCCTAGTTACATTCATCCATTAAAAGTGCATCCATTGGCCAGCGCCACAGCTCACTAGGCTAATCCTCCGCCTTGGGGCGCCAGCACACCGGGTTCTAGTCCCAGTCCGGGCGCCAGATTCTGTCCCGGTTGCCCCTCTTGCAGGTCGGCTCTCTACTGTGGCCCAGGAGTGCAGTGGAGGATGGCCAAAGTACTTGGGCCCTGCACCTTCACAGGACCAGGAGAAGCACCTGGCTCCTGCCTTCGGATCAGCGCGATGCGCCGCCAGCAGTGCACTGCCGCAGCGGCCATTGGAGGGTGAACCAACGGCAAAGGAAGACCTTTCTCTCTGTCTCTCTCTCTCACTGTCCACTCTGCCTGTCAAAAAAAAAAAAAAAAAAGTGCATCCATGTGAAATAACCTTACTTGTTACCATGTGATCTAAGTTGGTTACTTTTAATTTAATTTCTTTGAAATTGTCTTAACAACAAAACAAAATAAGGTGCATCTGCTGCTACCCAAGAGGGAATAAACCTGATGGTGGTTACACTAATGGTGAGATAATTCAACTTCACTTTTCTTTCCCAAACCAGTTTGCAGTTTCTGGATGCAGAAGCTCTTCAGCTGCAGCAGAAAGTTTATATAGATGAATAAAAGCATATTATTTCCTTCCTTTAGGCCTGTGTGTGAAGTTTAACAGGACTACTATTGAAAGAGAAACCACATGACTAAATTTAAAGCAGTAGGATAAGCCTGTAGACTTTCTGCCTGTGCCTCCCAAAATGACGGGACACCCCTACACTTAGGCTTCCTTGAAATCTCACAAACTGGCCAAAGCTCAGCATATGATGAATTCTTAAAACTCTTTTAAATTAAGCCATGCCACTTTTATAACGATAATAAATACAAATCCTATTTTGCCTTTTCTAAAGAGAAGATAAATTAATACTTGTTTTGAAAATGAAATTTTAATTGGTACACATATGGTGGTTGTCAAATAGCTGGCATTCATAAATTTAATGCCCTGTGTTTGCTTTTGAAATATTATTTTCAAGGACAGAACTAATTTTTTTTTTCTGAAAAAAAAATACTAGGTTTCCGAAAGCTTGGGGGGATCATTTGTTAGTATATAGATAAAGGTAAAGCTAGGTTTCCTGATCATGTCAATATGTGCCCTCCCTTCTCACATCAAAACCCAAAATTCCTGAGTAAATCTTAATAGGACTTAAGGAATTCCATTTTTATAATCCAAGAAAATAAAGATGGATTGCACCTTATGCTGGAAGGTTCTTCAAATTTGAGTTGTGCTTATTGCTCCACATTACACAACCGCAGTGATTTTGTCAAAATTCATTCTTCCTAAGCTTTAGTTTTTTTGTATTTCTAAAATAGGGAACTTATTTTTACATATCAGCCATTAATATTATAGGAAAATCACATCATTATGCAATGTGCCTACCTAGATGCCTTATTCATATTAAATAATTTTTAATTATTGGAATAATCATTGTTTCATCATAATAACTTTCATACAAAATATTAAACTTAAAAAAACAACTACTTTCTGAAACCACTGAATTTACTTTCAGTACCCACTCAAAGACCATTGTTTTAAACTTCAGATATTATGATAGAATAGATCACATTTTGTGACAGTTACTCTTGGAAATTGTTTTATTGTTGTTACGTTTTACATTTTAGCATCCATTTTTTTTCAAGATTTATCTTATTTATTTGAAAGAGAGAGTTACAGAGAGAGGTAAAGACAGAGAGAGAGAGGTCTTCCATCTGCTGGTTCACTCCCCAGATGGCTTCAATGGCCAGAGCTTAGACAATCTGAAGCCAGGAGCTTCTGGGTCTCCCACATGGGTGCAGAGGGCCAAGCATTTGGGCCATCTTCTATTGCTTTCCCAGGCCACAGCAGACAGCTGGATGGGAAGTGAAGCAGCCAGAATTTGAACTAGTTTAACCAATTGTACCACAGTACCAGCCCTTCTGGTATTCATTTTAATTTTGTAATGTAGCTCCAAACTGCCTCAAATATTCACAGAGTATATTTATTGTTAATATTTTTAAAGCCTGCTTTCAAGTTTGAGAGCTTTTATTTATAATTTATTTATAATTTATAATTTATTTATTTATAATTTATATTGTTATAAATTGTTATAAATAATCCTAGGAATTGTACTTTACATTCATTTCCAGTTAGGATTTGGGAGTCTTTCATGTATGCTTTTAAATACAAATTGTGTTTTCCTCAGGACAGTGACCATTAACAATAAGTCATTTTTAATATGGTAGAAAATTATTAGACAAAAATATTCCATACCTATTAACCAAGAAGATAAACTGTCTTGTTCTTGAAATTGAAATTTCTTTATGTAAATTGATATGCTAGAACCCAAAAAAGACTCGGTTTCTTATGGAAACAGAACTTATCAAAGAAATCTCATTTTTTGCCTATCAAAAAAGTCATCATTAATATTAACTACAAATCATTACTCTAGCCATGGGACATTGAAAATTACAATTGACAAGAATATTGAATTTGGAATAATTTTCTGAGTTGCTAGCCTGTGCATCTGTGACACAGTGTAGATCCCCTTCACCATAGCTTTCTTTACCCATAAAATATCAAAAAATATCAATTTATCCAAGTAATTTTGAGTTTAACTGAGTTAATATATGGATGAGCATATCAAGTGAATGAATTACTGAAGTTTTTTCTCCTTTCTACCACATGCTGTCATTATTTATAATCATTTATAATTTTTTTTATTTTTTTTTTTAATTTGACACGTAGAGTTATAGACAGTGAGAGAGAGACAGAGAGAAAGGTCTTCCTTCGTTGGTTCACTCCCCAGATAGCCACTACGATTGGTGCTGCACTGATCGGAAGCCAGAAGCCAGGTGCCTCCTCCTGGTCTCCCATGGGGTGCAGGGACCCAAGCACTTGGGCCATCCTCCACTGCCTTCCTGGGCCACAGCAGAGAGCTGGACTGGAAGAAGAGCAACCGGGATTAGAACCGACACCCATATGGGATGCCGGCGCCTCAGTCGGAGGATTAGTCAAGTGAGGCACGGCGCCGGCCCATATTATCATTTTTTAGATTAACATTGTGCTGGTGCTAGTGACAAAAATATTAGCTGAACAATTGTCCAAGCCAAATGTTACTTTCTTCCAATGGAGCCTTCACGCATTGTCTACTCATAAAGCTTCTCTTTCCTCACTTCTGTGATGCTCTGCCCAGTATTTTGAACACATTCATGTATGTTTGTCTGTGTTCTGAACATGGTAAGATTCTTGAGGTCTGTTTTCTTTTTTGAGAAGTTGCCTCAGGCAGTGTTCTTTGCCCTATAATAGGTCTGCCGTAGCATCTTGTACATGTCATTTAAAAAGGAAAGGGAAGGGAAAAAACCAAGCCTTAAAGAAGAAAAGGAAACAAAGCAGTGATACGAAATAGCGTGAAAGGAAGGGCACTTAGGAGATGGTGACTTACACCTCAGACTAAGGGAGAGAAGGAGAGAGAAAGTTTTCTTTCTTCTTTTTCTTTCCCTCTTTTTAAAATTTTTTAAGCAAGATACAAAGTATTTTGTAAATAGAAGCAGTTTTTGCCTACATATGTCAAACAATCAACCTCTTCAGATAAGGTCTGATTAGGAATAAAAGGTGTTTTTATCTGAACATGAGTCACGTAACAGATTAGAAATGCAGAAACACAATCCAAGGACTGTGAAGGTAAGCAGTCTAGTCACTGCCTACAGCTAAAACAATACCACGGGATTTAAAGCTGGAAATGCAATTTAATTATCTGACATGTTCTCATGGAAATGACTATATCATGAAATAGGTATACTTTTAAAAAGCCATTTATATTTTTGAGTTATTTTTAAAATTTAAAATTGGTTTATTCTAAAGCATGGAGACAGAAACTAGTGTGTGTGTGTGTGTGTGTGTGTGCGTGTGTATGAGAGAGAGAGAGAGAAAAGAGAGAAAAAGAAAGAGAGGGAGAATGAATCTGCCATACCCTGGTTCACTCTGCAAATCTGTGCAACAGGCAGGGCCAGGCCAGGCCAAACCCAGGAGCCTGGAATCCATCCAGGTCTCCCAAGTGAGTGACAGGAAACCAATTACTTAAGTTGCCACCTGGTGCCCCGCAGGGTGCATATTAGCAGGAAGTTGAAATGGGGAGCAGAGCCAGGACTCTGAAATGGGATGTGGGTGTCCCAAGCAGCTTCTTAACTGCTATGCTAGACACTCATCCAGGATTTCTTGTGGATGGCATGATTTATACCAGCAGCTTTCTTATCCAATGGCAGTTTCCTCTTCTTGCTAATTGCCTCTTCATTTATTTATTATGTCCATGATTCTTCATTCATATCAGAGAAGGAAACAGTTGTCTTTAGCCCTCACCATGAAAAAGGACCTTAATTAACATAAATAATGATAATTCTAATCCTTTCCGATTTCTAGTAATTTAATTAGGTCACTATTGCAACACTATTCTGACCAGTGAAGCATTTGAGACATTTTGGTGGCTTCTGGAGAAAATATTTAAGTTATTTGAAAAAAAAAAAAAAGGCCAAGAGGAGCATTTCTTTTTTCCTTACTTTTTTCTTTTTTCCTCTGAGCAGCAGTACTATTGGAAGTGACAGAGATGCTCCAGCAGCCCAGAGGCCAACAGGTAAACTAATGGACCTTCTGAGACTTGGAGAATAAAAAGATGGAGTGAGCATGGATTTTAGGGACATTATTGGGATATAAATTCACCCGGACTTCTTATCATCTGGGATAACAAATACCTTGATCATTTAGCTATTTTGACTTTGGGTTTTTAGTAACTTGCAAGAAAAGCACTTTATATTACAGATTATCTCTATAAAGAAAACTAAAAGGAATTCGTGAAATTTAAGAATAGTAAACTATTACCGAGAATATTTCTAAGCTTAAATGCCACTCCCCAAGCTAATGTTTCTTTCCTGTGTTATCTGGGATCTCATTTTCCATCCTGGTCTTTGTTATTTTCTTTCATGCTTCTTTAAAATCTCCTAGAACTCCCCAAATATGAATCTTTTATAAACTGAGCAGTTTATAACAGCAGAAGTGAAATTGTGTTTTGTTCACTGTTTAATAAAAATATATAACAAAAACAAAAGCATTTTCTGGGAATAATTAGCTTAAAGAAGTCACATTTTGCTTCTTTTAAGATTTGTGTTAAAGAAATACTCTATTTGTAGGTTCCACATGAAAGGATGAACTCATTAAAGATAATTTTAAATCTATTTTCAAAAAAGTCTATTACACTGTAAATGAACCAACTCTTTAGTCTCACTGTGTTCTCCAAGGATAAAGCATTATTAGAAGTTGTTATAAAGTATTGCCAAGAGATATGATTATAACATATGACTAGATTACTAAAAGAGTACACAGATGTAAAAATCTATTCAAATGCCTAGCTCACAAATATAACATACTTTTTAGGTATGGGATAGAAAATTAGTAAAGGGTGTGTCCTTGGCCAGACTTTCATCTGATTCAAATGAGGTAAATATTGAAATATTACTGTGTTTGGAAAGACATACAAATCAATTTCCCTAGCGATAAAAATAAATTCATTCCTAATATGCAAGTAATTGACGTTCAGTAGGTAGAATTTAATCAATGTTTAGTGAAATAGCCAATTTTAACATGAGCAAAGGGTCTTCTTTAGTATTCTTTAATTAAAAGAATAAAAATGTAGTACTTTAACGCTTTCAGTTTTCATACTTTTAAAAAGAATGATCCCAACTCACTTTCCTGGTTCTCAATAGAAAGGTGAAGGCGATCCATCATTAAACTGAAATGCTGTTTACAGGTGTGGAACGCTGTCTTGTGAGCATGTACTCTAACCAAATAATACATTTGGAAATAATATTTTAGCAGCAGAATAGAAATGTCCTTTTTAAATATCTTCTAAAAATATTCATTGAATTTTTTTTTTTGACAGGCAGAGTGGACAGTGAGAGAGAGAGACAGAGAGAAAGGTCTTCCTTTTGCCGTTGGTTCACCCTCCAATGGCCCCCGCAGCCCGCATTGCAGCCAGCGCACCACACTGATCCGATGGCAGGAGCCAGGTGCTTCTCCTGGTCTCCCATGGGGTGCAGGGCCCAAGCACCTGGGCCATCCTCCACTGCACTCCCTGGCCACAGCAGACAGCTGGCCTGGAAGAGGGGCAACCGGGACAGAATCCGGCGCCCCAACCGGGACTAGAACCCCGTGTGCTGGCGCCGCAAGGTGGAGGATTAGCCTAGTGAGCTGCATCGCTGGCCTCAATGAATTTTGTAATGGATATTTTCTGAGGGTTGAATGTTGCCCTTCCCACTATGACTAATTTATTGTAAAGAATTTATTTTCAAATTTGAAGCAGGAACTTTTATTTTTTGGTGTTTTATGAGTTAAACTTACAAACAAAATCACCTCAACCTTTTGGAAACAATAGTAATCTCACATTTTAAGTGCCAATATATCACATGAGTTATAATAGTAAATTTATTAAATATTCAGAGTTATATCTTTATTTACAATATGAGGAAGGTAGTGGAGGCTGAAAAAATAATTGCTGTTTTATTCTCATTTAATGATACACAGGAGTCTGCTCCTAGCCATGTGTATAAGATAAATCTATGTGAAGGTTTAATTCAACCTTTAATCAGACAATATATTTTAAGGAATTTATTAATATATTATATTTTCAGGGTCACAGAAAATGCATGATAAATATTACAGCACAATTCTCATGCTAATGTGATATTAATACAAAGTGAACAGAGTCCGTCTCATCTATTGATATAATTCTAAGAATATAATGATACTTTCCTTTCTCCCTCCCTGCCTTCCTTCTTGCATCTCTCATTCAATCTTTCTTTCTTTCTGTTTTTCTTTTTCTTAACTTTTGAGATGACACATTCTTAATTTACATTATAGTCAAAAACTTAATGCTCAACTACATGAAGAGTTCAACAAGTAAAAACTAAAATGACAATAGATCAGCAGGAACGTAGGCCAGGGTTTAAACAATAATCAAATGAAAAGTTGTCTATTTCACTTATACATGGTAAATTACAATATAATCACAGATCAGTAAAATTATAATGATATATATATATATATCTGTATCTATCTATCTACCTATTTATATCATCTATATCTATATCTATATCATCTATTAACTGCAACAAATAAGAGAAAATATTCCTTTTTTGGTCTGGATCATTTTACTTAGCATAATGATCTCCAGATACATTCATTTTACAGCAATTGCCAGGATTTCATTCTTTATATGTATGAATAATATTTCATCATGTGTATGCATCACAGTTTCTTTGTGCAGTCATCACTTGATAGACATCTGGGTTGGTTCCAAATCTTAGTTATTATAAGTTGATCTATAAATATGGGCATGCAGGTAGCTAGTTCATATATTCCTTTGTATGTATTCCCAAGAGTAGGGTAGCTGGGTTACATGGTAAATCTATTATTAATTTTCCTGAGGAAACCCCACAGTTTTTCATAATAATTGTGCAAGTTTACATGCTAGCCAACAATATTTTAGGGTGCTCTTCTCTTCACATCCTTACCAGCCTTATCATTATTGTTTTTTTTTTTTTTTTTTTTTTTTTTTTTCTGATGATAGCCTCTTTAAATGGGGTGAGCTAAAACCTCATTATGGTTTTTATTTTCATTTCCATGATGGCTACTGATCCTGACCAGAATGTCTTCTGGCCATTTGTCTTTCCTATTTTTGAAAAATTCCTGTTCGTATCCTTCGCTCATTTCTGATTTTCTTTTTTAAAATATTTATTTATTTATTTTGAAAGTCAGAGTTACAGAGACAGAGAAAGGGGGAGAGATTGAGAGAGAATCTTCCAACCCCTGGTTCACTCCCCAAATGACACCAATAGGCAGGACTGGGCCAGGCTGGGCCAGGCTGAAGTCAGGAACCAGAAACTTCCTCTGAATCTCCCATGTGGGTAGAAGAGACCCAAACAAGTGAACCATCCTCTGTTGCCCTCCCAGACACATATGCAGGGAGCTGGGTTGGAAGTGGAGCAGCCAAGACTCAAACAGTTCCCCCTTTGATCATTCATTAACTGTTTTGTTGTTGTTGTTGTTGAGTTTCTTATGCTTCTTATTTATTCTCAATATTAAATATTTATGAGATGTCTGGTTTTCAAACATTTCCCTCCCTTCTATTGGTTGCCTCTTCATTTTATTGATTGCTTCCTTTGCTATGCATAAGCTTCTTAGCTTGATGTAATCCCATTGGCCTGTGCTTCTGTGGTCTCACTCAAGAAGTCTTGACCTATGTCTTTCAGTATTTTCCCTATGCTTTCCAATAATAGCTTGATAGGTTTTGGTCTTAGATTTAGATTCCTGAACTGTTATGAGTTGACTTTTTTATAAGGTGTAAGGAAGATGTCTTGTTTCAAACTTCCATATGGGGAAATCTAATTTTCCAACATTATTTGTTGAAGATATTGTTCTTTCTCCAGGGATCATTTTTAGATTTTTTGCCAAAGATTTGCTAGTTGTAAAGGTATGGTATAACTTCTATGGTTTTATACTGTCTCAGTGGCCTTTTTATCTATTTTTGTGCCAATACCAGGCTGTTTGTTAAATGTTCCCTGTATAAGATCTTTATTTTACCTTCTTTTATGAATGAGAGCTTCTCTCTGTAAAGTATTTGGGGTTAGTATTTTTTTTTTCTTTTCTTTCAGAACTTGGGCAATATCTCTCCATTCTCTATTCTGTAGGATTTATGTTGAGAAATCTGCTGTTAATTTGATGAGAGATCCTTTAAAGTTGATCTCAGTTTTTCTCATATATTGTAGGTTATTCTCTTTACATTTTACTTTTGAAAATTTGATGAGGATCTTTTATGACATGCCTATTGGGATTCTATGCATTTTCTGCAATTTGATGTCCATAGTCTTTACAAATTAAGAAAATTTTCTGAAATTAATTTCACTGAATACTTTTTTTTATATATTTTTGACAGGCAGAGTGGACAGTGAGAGAGAGAGAGAGACAGAGAGAAAGGTCTTCCTTTGCCGTTGGTTCATCCTCCAATGGCCGCCGCGGCCGGCGTGCTGCAGCCGGTGCACTGCGCTGATCTGATGGCAGGAGCCAGGTACTTCTCCTGGTCTCCCATGCAGGTGCAGGGCCCAAGCACTTGGGCCATCATCCACTGCACTCCCTGGCCACAGCAGAGAGCTGGCCTGAAAGAGGGGCAACTGGACAGAATCCGGCGCCCTGGCCGGGACTAGAACCCGATGTGCCGGCGCCGCAGGTGGAAGATTAGCCTATTGAGCCATGGCACCGGCCAAATTTCACTGCATAGGTTTTTAAGTCATCCTTTTTATCCTTTTCTTCCTCATATCTTCAGGAACTCCTGGATTGTATATTTGTTTGTTTTGTGATATCCCATTTATCTATAACACTCCTCTTCTTCTTCCTCCTTCTTGTACTCCTCCTCCTCTCTCTTTCCTTATTTTCTTCTCCTTCTGCTTTTGTCCTCCTCCTCCTTCTCTTCCTTCTTCTGTCTGACCAAAATTTTGCAAAAGCCCTATCTTCTAGATTAGATATTATTCCTTCTACTTCACCATTACTATTGGTATGGTTTTTTCCATTGTATTTTTATTTTATTGAATATTTCATTTTTAATATTTCTGCCTAATCTTTCTTCAATATCTCTCTTTGTAGAATTTCTCATTCATGTTATGTCATTTGGGGTTTCCTGATTTCATGTAACTGTTTCTCTGTGTTCTTGAGTTACCACAGAATTCCTTTGAATTCCTTTCAGGCATTTCATCAATCTCTCCTTTTTTTCTACCCAATATTAATGTATAATTGTATTCATTTGGGAGAGTCATACTGCCTTCTTTGTGCACACTTACTTTGCTTCAATGTCGGTTTTTATTCATCCATGTGATTACTTGTTATCTTCTCTGTGGATTTTTCATTTTTGATTGAAGAAATTACGCTGGAAGCTATGTAAGTGGAGTGCATAAGATTTACTCTAGAGTTCCATGGGTATGTTGGGTGGGTCCAGAGAGTTTTGGCCACCATTTGTTGGTGGAGTAGGGGCTGAGATTTACAACCAAATTGGGTATGGTATAGCATTGCTGGCTAGTCAGTAGAGAGAAGGGATGTTGGAATTGGCTAGTGTGTGCAGAATCTCTGTCCTCTGTGCCAAGATGATTCACTGCCTAGAGTGATCGCTGAGTGCCTGCATCTCACTCACCTAGGCACATGTATGATGCAGGACACATCCAATTTGTGGTTTGTCCCCTGAACCCTCCATGAGATATATCTGCTGCACACTGGGAACTCTGTTTTCTGTGGTCAGACCACACAAGTGCACAAGAACCCAATATATAGCGTGTGCTGTCATGAGCTGCCTGATGTTCCCCATCACGACAGAAGTTACTGCAGCTCCTGCTCAGGAAACAGACTGGCATTTTGGTGGGGAGAGAGAAAACAAGCACAGTATTCTCCTTTCATGGTGTAAAGTAGTTGTGCATGTCTTGACCAGTTTCCCTAAATAGACTCTGATTGGTGACTACTAACTGAGCACCAAAAAGGAAACCTGTTAAAGTGAAATGGACACTATGAGAAACGGTGACTTGATCAGCCCTTGCCCTGACTGTTGATGAACAACTTAATACATTATCCCTCTTAGTATTTTTGTGTCTGTTCTATTTAATACTATTGGTTTAATTCTGTAATTATTACACAGTTATTCTTAAGTGTTGAAACTTAACTGAAAAGTGATCCCTGTTAAATATAAGAGTGGGAATAAGAGAGGGATGAGATGCACAATTTGGGACATGCTCATGCTGACTTGCCCCAAACGGTAGAGTTAGAAACATACCAAGGGGCCGGTGCCGCGGCTCACTAGGCTAATCCTCCGCCTAGCGGCGCCGGCACACCGGGTTCTAGTCCCGGTTGGGGCGCCAGATTCTGTCCCGGTTGCCCCTCTTCCAGGCCAGCACTCTGCTGTGGCCAGGGAGTGCAGTGGAGGATGGCCCAGGTGCTTGGGCCCTGCACCCCATGGGAGACCAGGAAAAGCACCTGGCTCCTGGCTCCTGCCATCGGATCAGCGCGGTGCGCCGGCCGCAGCGCGCCGGCTGCGGCGGCCATTGGAGGGTGAACCAACGGCAAAGGAAGACCTTTCTGTCTGTCTCTCTCTCTCACTATCCACTCTGCCTATCAAAAAAAAAAAAAAAAAAAAAAAAACAAACAAAAAAAAAAAGAAACATACCAAGGGATTCCAATTCAATCCCATCAAGGTTGCATGTACCAATGCCATCCCACTAGTCCATTTGATCAATTTCTGTTCACAATTGATCATAATGATAGGACTAAGAGTCAAAGGGATCACATAAACAAGACTAGTGTCTGCAAATACTAATTGATAGAACAAAAAAGGGAGAGAATGATCCAACATGGGAAGTGAGATACACAGCAGACCCATAGAATGGCAGATGTCCTAAATAGCACTCTGGCCTCAGAACCAGCCCATAAGGCATTTGAATCCGGCTGAAAAGCCCATGAGAGTATTTCAGGCATGGAAAGCTAAGACACTCTGTCAAAAAAAAAAAAAAAAAAAAAAAAACAAAAAAAAAACCTAAATGAAAGATCTCCGCGAGTGAGATCCCAGTGGAAAGAACAGGTCATCAAAGAAGGAGGTACCTTTCTCTGAAGGGAGGAGAGAACTTCCACTTTGACTATGACATTGTCTAAATATGATAAGAGTCAGTGAACTCAAAAGGCTTCCATAGCCTTGGCAACTCATGACAAGAGCCTAGGGTGATTACTGATGCCATAAACAAGAGTGTCAAATTGTTAAATCAACAACAGGAGTCACTGTGCACTTATTCCTCATGTAGGATCTCTGTCCTTAATGTGCTGTACATTGTGAATTAATGCTATAACTAGTACTCAAACAGTATTTTTCACTTTGTGTTGCTATGTGGGTACAAACTGTTGAAATCTTTACTTGATATATACTAAAGTGATCTTCTGTATATGAAGAGAATTGAAAATGAATCTTGATGTGAATGGAAGGGGAAAGGGAGAGGGAAAGGGGAGGGTTGTGGGTGGGAGGGAATTTATGGGGGGGGAGCCATTGTAATCCATCAGCTGTACTTTGGAAATTTATATTCATTAAATAAAAGTTAAAAAAGCCAGTAAGGGCTGTGAAACTTGCCCTTAGTTAAAGTTGCCACTTTCATAGACTTTAGCAATTTCCTCTCACCTTGCTAGTGAAGATAGTGCTACTGAGCCAGGCAGCATCCATGAATATGCAAGGGTTGCTGGTGGTACAGCCTACAGCTGTGTGTCTGTTCTTTGTTCTCACTGTTCCAAGGAGGTTCTGTTCTGTTCTGTGTATTTGCCACAGAAAATTTCTCTACAATCGTCTGCTTGAAACATAGTCCTTCCTTTTTTTTTTTTTTTTTTCCCAGTTTTCTGTCTGTGGCTGAAGATAGTGTGACTTCTGTCTATTCAGCCATCTTTGGTTTACAAAAATATATTTTGGAAACCTAAATGGAAAACAGAAAAAGTTCAAAGTATGTAAGACTTCAAATATAAATTTGTTTTCTATATTACTATATGCAAAGTGAACCATATTTCTTTTTTAAATATACATTTTTTCCGTATTTTCATAATGTAAACTAAAGTCATCTTTTAGATCAAATGTCTTCATGATTCCAGTGGTGACTTGTTTATTTAAGCCTGGTCATTTTATATTTATGTTTACATTTTGCTTTAAAAACTGTAGGATTTATAGATAAATTTCTTCCACATGAAGTAAATCTCAGTGGATGATCATAGTCTTCTATTTCATTGCTGTGGCAGCAGAAAATCAGCAAAATTCTGTGGTGCTGTCTTTTATATCCATTTATATTTGCTACTTGATATTCTACAATACTCATTTATACGTGTGCTGAGGATAAACTTAGATAATTATATTTTGAAATGATAGATTCACTAATAACTGAAATGCTCTTATTGCAGAATGTAATTAGAAACATTTTCAAACTCTTTCTGTGTCTTTATTGAAAATCCCATTGGAAGGAATATTTAGTTATGTGATACCCATCATAACTTTAAAACGGTTTTACTATTCCTTGGAAACAAGTAGTAGGACAAATAGCATAGAAGCATGGTAGTTTATTGTCTGAATCTTTTGTGCCTTAAAAATTGATTAATTGACTGACAGCATGGTAAATTAGATGCTACCCATAAGATTTGGAAAAAAAAAAAAAACATTTGTGTGTCAATGTCAACAACATTGTTTTCCAAGGTATTCCTATATCCAGATGTAAAGGACACTTGACACTTTAGCAAAATCAGCTTCTTTGATTATCAATCATGAGAGGGAAAAATCCTTATTAGCTATTTATTGTGTAATGATAATATAATACACTCCTATGAGATCTTTTGGAAAATAGTTTAAAATCGTTTCATCTCATGTCTACTGAAGTACATTTTAAGCAATGGTATATCCATGGTCACTGTGGCGCGCATTCAAATGAGTTTAAGTTAGTTTCAGATCTTTTATCCCTAAACTTTATTCTATACAACATAATAAAGATGGAAACAAGATGCCTGCATACAGAATGATGGAAACAGGGGAAATGTTTGTGAAGTAAGCTAGAGAGGGAGTATCGAACTTCAGTGTCAGTATGCCTTTGGCTTTATATTTTATAGAAATATTTTACAGAATGAGGAGACCCTGAATAACCATTTGGGAAACAAAAATGACAAATGGTTGCTTCTTTATAGTTTGATTGAATGTAGGGTTGCCAGGTTAACATATAAGAGTTTCATTTAAATTTGAATTTCAGATCAACAACAAATAATGTTCATTCTTCATACTAGTAAAAATTTATGTATTTGTGCTAAGTAGTTCTTATCAGCAAAATTATTAATCTGATATTCAAATTTAAGTAGAGAATTTATAATTTTATTCATTAAATTTAGTAATGCTTCTTAGATGTCTTTTGTATCATTGTTGATCAGCTAATTGACAGAACTTTCTCCTTGTTTTTTCTTTCAGTTGTTTGATTACAAAATCAGTCAGGATCAGACTAAGTTGGTCATGGTAATTGGGTTTCCTTTTCCACTTATTGTCATACAGTGCAGATGTACACTGAATGCAAAATAAGGAGAAACTATTGATAACCTTTGGAGTACAATTGTACTTGACTAAAGGCAACCAAAGTGACATAGTTGTGCTTTTCTTGGACCCAACCAACAATCCCCCACAGAAATGTGCTTGAGGGTTGCACTAATGATATGATTGACACCAAGCTTGGGAAGTCAAAGTTTTTAAGTGCTCATACAAGTAGAGAAGAGCTTCACCAGCTGGAAGTTGGTATTTTCAAGATTATTGGAGAATTTACAGTATTACATGTGCAAAGTAATTTATTAATGAGAAAGCTTACATTTCCTATGAATTCACACAATTGGTTGGAATTAAGATATACCCAACAGTCCTGGGTGTCATCAAACAGGAAATTTATTTCCTGAATTTTTCACAGCATGTCATAAGGGTTACATAACAACTTAACACAGATGGATTACCTATGATAGTGGAGGAGGTAAAGAACAGCAGAGAATTAAGTGTGAAGACCTTGTTCATCAAACCTGGATACTTACGCTAAACAACTGTCAGTCGTACAATACAAACTAATGGATTCCTGCCATTAACATAGAAAGAGGAAAAAGGACATTACATCACTGTCTTGCTTCTTATTTCGGTCATATATAGCAGAAACTATGATGGCCATATTGAAACAATCCATTGAAAATTATAAAAGTGATTGAAGAAGTTGGATTCCTTATGTCAAACTCTTCACATATTAAAGCTTGAACCATGTACATTTGATTCATTATTATTAAAAAATTTTTAAAGATTTCTCCAAGTTTACTTCTTGCAGCTAAATTTGCACCAAAACAATAATAAAACTATCCATCCATTAATTTATCTAGTTTTTTAAAAAGAACAGTTTTAAAGGTTCCTACAGTGTTTTCTTTATCTGAGAACAATTACTAGTGAAAATTATGAGTAATATTCTGCTTCAGACAATAGATATGGACATCCACAAGACAGATATATCACTTTCATTAACATAGGAACATTAAGGATGTAGAAAAAGGGGAAATCCTAGAGTTTAGTTAAGGCACTTGTCAAATGGTAAAAACTGATTGAGAACTAAGTTTGGTAAAAAAAATCATTAGTTATTGACCTGGAAATTTTGTGATGAGTAGACATCCAAATGTAACAATAAGGCATAATGTAGATATGGTATGTCATTATAATGAAGCATTAGAATTAAAAATACATATTTGAGACTTAAAAGTAGGTATGTAGAAGTTAGGTATAAATGAAATGTCTTTGGTGAAGTGTATAGTCTAAAAAAACCCAAAAAAATCCTTGCAGGGATATGTCTTAGAATAATTAATAGTTGAAAGTCTTATAAGAATTAGGGACTATTAAGGAATATGGAGAAGTGACATCTATTGAAGTAGATCAGTTTTTTTTTTCCCAAAAGATCAATTGCATTAAACACTACTGACCACTTTCTTAAAATGAAGACAAAGCAACTTCCATTGATTTTAGCAAGAAAATGCTCTCTGTATCCTTGACAAAAATTCTAAATGCTACGGTGGGCAATTGTATGTAGTATATTAAAATGTCATAGGCAGTGAAGAAAGTGTCAGCACATTTTCCTATGTTTCCTTTGGGGGGTGATGCAGTCAGTGGGAGAAAAGGAATGAAAACAGAAGAGCAACAGAGGTATACAACAAATTCCATGTGCTGACAAGCTTCTGGTAACTTCTCTAAAGTATAGCTGATGAGTAATAAAAAGAGGATGAGTTCCACGAAATGTGAAGTAAATAGCATTTTATAACACTGATGACAGAGAACAATTTTACATTGTGATATTGATAAAGAATATGGGGCCACACGTAACTGACTCTTCAGTTGGTGAAGGAGTAGTGAGAGAGGCAATATTACGATGAGACCCATTTAATTTTCTTTTTTGAAAAAAATTAAAGATTTATTTATTTGACAGGCAGAGTGACAGAGAGAGGGAGAGAGACAGAATGAGAGGTCTTTCACCTACTTATTCACTCCCCAAATGACTGCAAGGACAGAGCTAGGCTGATCCGAAGCCAGGAGCCAGGAGTTTCTTCCGGGTCTCCCATGTGGGTGCAGGGGCCCAAGCACTTGGGCCATCTTCCACTGCTTTCCCAGGCTATCAGCAGGGTGCTGAATTAGAAACAGAGCAGCCAAAACTCTTCAATGGAAGCTTAACCTACTACAACGTGGTGCCAGCCCTGATGCATTTTCAAAATGAATTTTGAAGCAAGATCACCTGCTATGACTGCTGATAGGAGAAAGCCTGAGTGGCTTAAGAAAAAAAAAAAAAAAAAGATCCAAAACTGCTCCATTTCATGAGAACAAAGTTGAAGTATCTGGTAGAATTATCCATTTGAGGTCTATTCTCCTGAATTTAAGTATCTACATAAGTTAGATGTATGCTTTTTTTCTCCAGAAACTTTGGAATGTAAATAATTAGATTCAACATTTGCTATGATTCTATATAGGGATGCAGATGAACAAGGGAAAGTATAAAGATCTGTGGAAACCTTATGTTGCTAGGACTTTGAAAGCTTTAACCTGATAAAGGAACTGCTACGATATGTTTGTTCAGAAAAATAACATGGGACATTAGGAGAGATGGTCAGGTTTTAGGGTACAGAATTCAAGGTTTCGAGTGAGACAATACTGAGCATATGTGCCAGGCTCTGATTATGAGAGTGGGAGGCAAAGTCAAGGAGTTGAGATAACTGGCTATTAGATGAGTCATGTAAGTAGATGAAACAGTTGCAAGATTCACAGCGATAGATATGAAGAGGAAAAGCAGGGCTCAGTAGTCCACTAACGACTAGGGCAGTGAGCAGGAAACCTGAGTGTAATAGCAAAGAGAGTAGGCAGGTGGCACTACATCTGCTAGAATGCGCATTTATCAACAAAGGCTTTTGAAGGAAGAAACAAATGTGTCTTGGGGGAGGTAAAGATTCCTTACGCAACAGAGGAAGGGGGCAATGAAGAGAATAACATTTTTGTTTAAATTGACTTATTTTAAGGTACCTGAGGGAGATGGTGTCCTCAGAATGACACACACATCCAATTATTGTGGAGAGAAGAAACATGTAAATACAGCATTCATGATAGAGATCTTTGCTGATTACAGATGTGGATTGTTTGAAGGTAAAATTAATTTTGCATGATTTTCAGTAAAAGTAGAATAACTGGGTCTAACAAGGGGATAAGGAAAGCTAGGATGGAACAGGATTATTTGATTCTGATTATAGCTCAGAAAGAATGAAGTGAGGAGATGTGGAGAAAGTCTTAAAAGTCTCTGAAATGAGGATCCATATTTGTAAATATTCTACCTGGAGGTTTCTTATGGTGTACGAGATGGTCTATTGCCAGCAACTGTCAAATATATTGAATCTCCTTTTCATTTTTTCTAAGATTTATTTATTTTATTTTTATTTTACTTGAAGAGCAGTTACAAAGAGTGAGAGAATGAGAGAGAGAGAGAGATCTTCTGTCTACTGTTTGACTCCCCAAATGGCTACAATGGCCAGAGTTGGGCCAGTCCTAAGACAGAAGCCTGGAATCATCTGGATGGGCATCTAAAATATTGCTTCTTAGTACAAAAATGAAATAACAATGAAAGCAGCAACAAAAAAGATAAATGTCATAAACATTTAATATTCACGTTAGTTTACTAATCTATATAGAAAATCCTCAATTTATTTTGCCTTTCCACCTACATCTGAGAAAGACCCAAACATGCATATACACACACACCACATTAAGCTACAGACAAAAAGAATGAGTAACAAAATGATGAAGTTTTAAAATCATCCTAACACAGTGATTGGGTATCATATAATTTGGAAACTTGCTGATATAATTTTGATGTGTTTTAAGAAATATGAAACTTTTATGACCCCATAAAAAGTTAACTGTGTGACGTTATTTTTTTGCTATGATGAGAAGTTTTATTGTGGGTTCATTACCCGAAAGCATCTAAGGTATATTTTACTATCCAAATTTGGAGTTAATCCAGAACAATTACTTTTTTAATCTACAAGTCTAACATCATTTCTATTTAATTTTTCAGTTCAAGTAAATGTGGCACATGCTATTAAGAAAGAATTGGCTATGTTGCTATAGTGGTAGCATTACATAATAGTTTTAGTATACTTTTAAATTTATGCTTTGACAATTTTTAATCTAAGTACTTTACATTTAATACAGGTATTGTATAGGTAGTTGGATGTTAATATACTATTGAACTTCAAATTAATAATTATAGCTTTCTGTTTACATTATTCCTATAATCATATGTAATTTAAGTCAAATAATTAAAATATTTACAATTAGTTAATAACAGTTTTGTATTAAATATTTGAAAATATAGTAATGACCTAGAAAGTAGTAATTTAAATACGATGATAAAACCAGATAACATTAAATGCTTACTATTTACTTACTGTTTTAAAATCTCTTCAAGAATTAATTCATTTAAACAGCAACTATCTGGAGTGAAACTATTATTATTATCTCATCTTACATGTTAAGAAATAGTGCCAGAGGACATTCCTGATTTGTTCAAGGTCACTCATATTGTCAATTCTAGAGAAGGATTTGAATCCAGGTAATCAGCTGCTAACTTGTCATTTCTAACATTGACAACTGCTTCCAAAGAGAAGACAAATTTAATAATCTATATTTTCATTTGGATATCTATGCATAAAAACATGTTATACTAATTTTATTGTGCATCTAATTTTCATCTTGTGTTTGTTGAATAATTAATTATTCTATGATTCATAAGTGTAATAGATTACCCTACTGAGTATTTTTAAAAATCAATTAATTTATTTTAATGTCTATAAGGCAAAATTATAGAGCTTGTAAACATTCTGTAATTTTTGAAAATATAGTTGCTAATTATTGTGAAAATATCTTTTGGAAATGATAACAAAATTGGTCTGACTTATATACATTTAATAAAACAAAATGTACATTCCAAAATTTTCATTACATGAAATATTAATTTAATATGTAGATGTAAACATTTCAAACATGTTAACTGTTCCATATTTTATTAATTAATTAATTTTGAAACAGAGAGAGAGCTACCAGTTGTTTGTTTACTTCACAGATGGCCAGAAAGGTCAGGACTGGGTCATGCCAAAGACAGGAAGTTTCTTCCAGGTCTCCAAAGTGGATGGTTGGGACCCAGGCACTTAAAACATTTTCTATTGTTTTCCCAGGTCATTAGTGGGGAGCTGGATTTGAAGTGGAGCAGCAGGACTTGAACTAGTGCCTAAATGGGATATTGTTGTGTCTCAGGTGGTGGCTTTATGCACTGTGCCATAATACCAGCCCCCAACTGTTCTGGTAAGTAATGTAAATTGAGTTTTCTTTTATCTATACAGTTTAAAAAAGGAGCTTAGATTTTAAAATCACTTTGACTAGTTTGCAAATGTTCATTGTCCACCAGAAATGTTCTTCAAGATAGAATAATCCAAGGATTAGCAATGGTTTTATGGTTAGATCAATTATGATCAGGAATCGTGAAACACATGCTCCTGAGATGAATTTTTTTTCTCACTCTAAAACTGATGAAATTGAAGATTTGGTAAAGTTTGATGGTGCTGTGAGGCATTAAGAGGCGTTGATATACATATAGTAGGGGTAAGTTTGACAAGTTATCTAAAGAAATTTCAGGTCTCTGGTTCTATAAATAAATGTAAAATAGCAGTGCAACAGAGGCAGCAAATGACCTACGTAAGTGATTCCTGAAGCATGCAATAATGAATCACATACTCAAAAATGCTATACCATTTAAACTTCTTTACAGGGTGAACAAACTGGTAATCAATAAGAAAACACAATTTATGTTTTACATTTCTCCTAGGATATTTTTATGAGAAAATTTGTTGTCATTAAATCATTAGTAAAGTATAAATCATTTTAAACAAACTTGAATTAATGGAAAATTTCACAGAATTAATCTGTTTAGTACTTTGGAAAATACTATGTTCATCTACTTGAGCATCAAGCTTTTTTATTCTTTATTTACTGCTATGCTGAAATGCATAATATGAAAAGGTATTATGGCTGTACAATCTTCAAAATAACCGAATGCTTTCATGAGACTACATAATTCACGGTATAGGCTATTCCTTCTTCTCCTATTAGAATTGCTGAAGTCTCGTTTTCCTTATCATATTCTTGGTTATAACTGCATATAGCAGTTATCCAAATATTTGAGGAAAATATAGTTTTTCTTCAGATGTTTGGAATTATATTTATGCCATCTTCATTTCTTGTTTATTTGAAAATAAGAGCAAGAGAGAGGGAGATAGAGAAAGATAATTTCTTATTTTTTTAAAAGATTTATTTATTTATTTGAAAGTCAGAGTTACACAGAGAGGGGAGAGGTAGAGAGAGAGGTCATCCATCCACTGGTTCGCTCTCCAATGGGCTGCAACCGAAGCCAGGAACCAAGAGTACCTCCAACATGGGTGCAGAGGCCCAAGGACTTGGGTCATCCTCCACTGCTTTCCCAGGCCATACCAAGGAGCTGGATTGGAAATAAAGCAGCCAGGACTTCAACCCAGGCACTCTGACATGGGATGTGGTCATCTTAACCACAGAGCTAAATGCCTAACTCTATACCATTTTTCTTGCTTATTAGTAAAATTGTCCCTTGCATGATTCAACTATTACTTTATTTTTCAATAATTTTTATGGGATATGTACAATGTCTTCAGCCAAATACTGGCTAAAACACAAAAGAAATCTTGTATATCTCCCATCCAAAAAAAAAATCCAATACTTCTGTATGTGGAGTTATACAATTAGAGGATTGCTATTAATTGTTTGAACAATATTCATTATTTATAATGCAAATTTCCAGTGAGATTTCTTGACTACTTTTTAAAATCTAAATTATATTTAGTTCCATAATATTACCTTTAATATCTCCCCCCCCCCCAAGAAGTAGAAAAAAAATCAAAACTGTAGTCTTTCTGATTCCTTTTAAATGGAGGTTATTTCTTCTTTCCTGTCGACAGCCACTGAGTATCTGAAGGATGAGTCCTCTGTGCCCCTTCCACTCAACCCTGTAGAACATAATAGATACGGGGACTTTGAAGGTCACCAAAACTCATCTGTTCAAATTTTTCTAAGCCTTTTAGAACTATTTCACAGGAGTAAAAAAAAATTATATTTTATTGACTTCTGTTTTTGTACTGAGTCTACAATTGCCTTGATATGCATTATATTGCATAGTTTGTAGAAAAGAAAACGAGGTAAATTCCTGATTTTCAAAGCTGGGCACTGAGAAATATTGAGTTATTCACCAAGAATCACAACAAAAGTCAGTGAAAGAGACTGAGTTTAGACCTGTTTCTATCTGATTGCAAATCCTGTCCTCTTAAAAATTGCTCTATTTCGTACCTTTCCTAAATCCCCTGACATCTCTAAAAACTAGACTCTACAAACAGTTTTGAAGCTACCAAAAATAGGCTTTCTGATTGAATAACAAGTTGGTGCAACATCAAGGTCCCTTTTTCATGTGTTCCTAAGGGTAGCATTGCAATGCAGTTTTCTTCTCTGAAGTGACTTTTTTAAGAGCTCAAGGACTTGACTGGAACCCACTTCTGTACTCATATTTGTTGTGTGAAATGTGTGATTTACAGCAGGGATGCACAGGCTGATGAAACTCTGGCAAACTTATGTCCCAGTATCACTGTTTGATGAATGTAGTTAAATAGCAAATGTTAATTTATTTACATTTGAAAGAGTAGAAGTTTCAGTTATGTCTGTTCCATCAATTTGCTATTTAATAAAAAGTACTGTCAGTTAGAAAACTCTGAAGCAAGCGTGCATAACACTGTCTTACGAATGTCAAAATTAGAAACTTAGTACTTGGGGAGAAAAGAATAGCAATCTTCACCGCACCACCAAGGAAAGCACTGTCCCCTGGCTGACTTTCTGATGTGCACTTCAAATCCCTACCTGTCTACCAGCTAAGAACCCAGTAGCTGTATTTTTGCACTGTCAGAAAATAATTTAAAATGTTTTCTGCCTGCATGGACACGGTGCTCTCACTCTTATAAGCCTACAATTTACATCTTTTAAGATTTAAATACATGACCGATGGCAGCAGGGGAAATGATGTGAACTTCACAGCATTCTGCAAATGGCTGCTCTGAGACTAGAAAGAGGGTAGAAGGTTCAATCACTATGCATTTGATCTTAGGATTTGGCTATGTCAGTGAAATAGAATGTGTTAGGGGATAGGACACTCAATTGGCTTTTGGCCAGGAAACTGATTGCATGCTGTGATATGCTATCTGGATAAATAAATATGTTTGAACCCACAGTTGGATGAGAATATTTGGTAGGTTGGTTGAGAAGCAAATTCAATATATTAGAAGATTTACTTCATTCTTGTGCTTCATTAAAAATGTTCCCAAACTATAACTGTGGGTTGTGTTTGGGGGTTGTAGAAGATGAGGTCTTAAGCCATTCGCATCTTAACATATCCCTAATTGTAACTTTGCCAGTTGATAACACATTATATATCATTCATATAAAAGTGAAGGAAAGGAAGAGATTTAGAGCTTAAAGGATTCCTATGAGCATCATCAGCTTCTTTTCAGAGAAGACGATGGCTATAGGGAAGACTAGCTAGCACTAATTAGTGGAACTGCTAAAAGCTGCTCCAATTTTCCCCACTCAAGGTCATTCATTAACAACTTAAGGTAGAAGATCATATTTGAACATAGAAGATCTTTTGACGTGGTTTTACTCTCAATATGTTATTATTACACAGTTTAAAATTTAGTAGATACCTGTACAAAAAGTGAAAATTGACTTAAAAATCAAGTATTCTAATAGAGGCTATTCATCAAAAAAAGACTGCTATAAGTAGTTTCTGTTTTATTCAGTTGCTCTGATTTAATGCCCTCATCTTTCAGCTGTGAAGATAGTAGTATGTAACTCCTAAGTTTGTGTAAATGATTTCTACAATGAAGATGTATAAGGCACTTGGAAAAAAAAAAAAAAACTAGGTCCATTATAATTGCTACATATCAGTATTTGTAGCTATTAGACCCTTATTGTTCTAGAAGAAAGTTAAAGCTTCATCATGCAAAATCTGATTTTATTAATGAAGGAAAATTCAATGAAATTTTCCTTAAATAAGATGGCTACTGTTGTTTCAGTGTAGAAGGAAGAAAATTGCCTTAAAAGACAATTAGCTAATGTTTAGACTGTGCCTTTTATAACAGAAAGTGACTTCAGTTCTGCTTTTGTTGAAAAGTTCAGACACGATAATGAAAAAAAAATTACAATTTACTTCTGTTAAGTTCCCTTCCTGTTTGTCAATGAATTTATGATTCCAGGTACTAAAATATTTTATAAGGTTATTTTTAATTACTTGGAGGAGAGGTACAGGGCAAGAAAACACAGGGTAAAATACTCATTAAATCCACTGAGTTGTATATTAGAGATATTTTCATGGAATATTGACATCCTAAAAGTAATACTTACATAATTTCCCAGCATGGAATAATATATGCCTGCACATATTTTGCATAAGTTATTACCTTCTACCAAGGAATGAAAATTAGAATTGTTTAAAATGGGATATGCTTGATAGTGAATCAGATTTCCCTAGTATGTAAATTATTTCCTGGGAGTGAATAAGGCACATTGGGAGCAATTTAATAAATGATCCCCTGGAGGTCTGAATGGATTAATGAAGCTGATTATCCTTTTCCTGCAGAAGGAGAAAACTGTCACTCTGCAGTTAGCCTAAAATGAGCTCTCCATAGTGCAACTTCAAGGTATTTTGTGGGGAGAAAGGAGATAAATATAGGTGCCCCATTTAATTCTTCTTGGGGTAGAGCAACTTTACATGATCACTTTCTTTCTCTCTCAGTGTGGTGTCATTAGCAAAGGAGCACATAGTCTTAAAAGAGCAAGAGAGTGGGCTAGTTCTATTTAAAAAAAAATGAACTCCAGTGCAGTGGAAACTGGCTTGAGGTGAATGCCATAGCCTACATCTCCTAAATATTGATGCCTAGGGCCACACTGGCCTTTTCCATGTTTCATAGGTATTTTCTAAAATGCACTTCTTACAATGTTTTCTTTCTTTTTTTTTTTTTTTTTTGTTCTCACACAGGAGAGTGTGTGAGGTGAATATACTTCTTAATAAGAAAACAAAGTGTCCTATCCTTTTCCTCAAAATAACCACATTAATTTTCTAATGTTAGATGACAAATGACCAACAAACTATAGACTTAAATCCACAAAAGCATATCATCTCGTTGTCTAAGTCAATTTCTATTATAGAAATTTCCATAGCAGAAATTTCTAGACTGAGTGGCTTAAAAAAAAAGAAGAAGAATTTATTTCACTTAGATCTCAAAGCTAGAAAGTGCGAGATCAAGGTGCCAGCAGGTTTAGTTCCTGGTGAGAACCCTCTTCCTCATTCACAGATAGCTGCCTGCTAGCTTTCTCTTTACATGGCCGAGGGAGGGGTGAGTGTCTGTTAAGGTCTCCTCCTGCCCTTAAAAAACCATAAATCCCGTGATGGATGACCTCATCCTCATGACATCATCTATATCTAATTACACCCCAAAGGGAACATCAACTAAAGCCATCCCATTGGCCGTAGGGTTTCAAAAAATGATTTTGGGAGGACACAAATATGCAATGCATAAAACCCACTTTGAACATGAGTTTGCTTGGCTCTAAGTCTTACAGGCTGAAGTCAAGATATTAGTGGGAACTATAATCTCACCTGAGGCCTGGATTCCTCTCCCAAACACATTCAGCACGTTGGGGAAATTACTTCCCTTGAGGATGTATGTTTGATTTCCCTATTTTCTGAAGAGCTGTCAACTGAGCATGTTCTCAGTTCCTACAGATTACACTCATGTCCTAGCCTGGCACTCCATAGTATTTGGCTCACTCCATCAAACCAAGAATCCCTTTTATAAAGGCACACTGATGAGGTTCAATCCATGAAGGATAATTGTTTATTTGATTAATTCAAGGTAAATGCATTTGTGTTTTATATGTGAGAATCTGGATTTGCCATCTAAGTACTATAATCATAGGACTGTTTTCTCATTAATGTATATGGGATCTATGCATACTCAAGGGAAGAGGACTAAACAGAGCATGAGTATCAGAGTCATATTTGAATTCTGTGGACCATGGGATATATTTTTATTTTTAGGGATATATGAGCAGATGTGCATTCAAACACACAATATAATAAGGAATACATATATCAAATGTTTACATTGGCAAGAACAATCTTCCAAGCTTCCACTTGAATTATTGATTTTGCCAGACAGTTTTACCTATTTTCTAAAAAAAATCGATATACATACAACTATGTGTCTGTTCAAAGAAGAAAAATTAAATTTTACTACTTGTTTTAAGAATTGAGAATATGGTAGAATTCAATCTACATTTAAACATTGCAGTGCAGACTATATTCAGCGTTATAACTTGTGATAATTATTTTGTGGTAAGAACAAGTTCATTTCAAAAGATTTTCAGACTAAAGAGGAAAACTTTGGGACTGTCTGGTGTACAAATTAGACAGGAGTTGGATTTTCAAAGCTGAGTACAATTTTTTAAGAGGCAGAAAATGCCATTTACAGCTAGAGCTAGAATGAGAGAGAGAGAAAGGGAGAGGGGGAAGGGGGGGGAGAAGGAGAGAGGGGGGAGGGGAAGAGAGAGAGAGACTAGACTGAGACTTCATTTGCTGGTTCACTTCCCAAATTCTTGCAATAGCTAAAGTAAGGGGCTGAAGCTAGAAACCAAGAACTCAATCCAGGTTTCAATGTGAATAACAGGATCCCATTTATTTGAGCCATCCTATTTCTTCCCTGGGTCCAGATTCACAGAAAATTAGAAGTGGAGCTCCATAAACAAAGGATTCAGGCATTTTTTACTATTTTTCCTGCTAAGCCAAATGCT
This sequence comes from Oryctolagus cuniculus, assembly GCF_964237555.1. Taxonomy (NCBI): domain Eukaryota; kingdom Metazoa; phylum Chordata; class Mammalia; order Lagomorpha; family Leporidae; genus Oryctolagus; species Oryctolagus cuniculus. Next base: position 27,420,921 of record NC_091433.1, read on the forward strand.
AGTCCCATTTGTTAACTGAGAGATATACAATGTCAATTTATAAAATTTCAGATTATTTATCTAATTATTGTTTATTTAATATTTTGAGCAACAGAAATTGATTGAATGCTGAATATACATCCCAAATGTATGTCTAAACAGGCTACATGTATTAACTCATTTATTACTGACAACAACACTAATTGCAGTTACCAGTTAACAAGAGAAGTAACCATGGGCCAAGAAAGAGAGAGAAAATCTAAAAAAGCTTCAACAATGTTACAAAGTGCCCCTGAGCAGAATTTTAAAGGCTCTCTGGGTATTATTAAGCTAAGTAAGATGAGGTAGAAAAATCATGAATACAAACATACAACACACAGGCATGCAAGAGACAATGGCATGTTTAGAAACCACAAGTCATCCAATTTACCAGAGGTTGGCCCTGGGGTTAAGAGACTTCTACAAACAAGACGATTGTATGTGAATTGAGAAAAGAACAAATTCAAAATGAACAAATTAGAAAAAGATAGTCCTTCCCCTAGGCTGCCTTTAACCAGGGCAAAAAACTTAGTCAGACGATTGCAAACTAAATCCTAGCCCTATTTGTCCTGATAATCAAGATGTCCAGAACTCCTGACCTTGGTCATGAGGGAGGTAATGGAATTTAGAAATAAAGTTAAGGGGAATCAACTTAGTTAAAAATTGATGATGCTCTCTGATAAGCACTCTGATGTCAAAGTTCATTCTAAAGAGAGCTAGTACTAAAATATTTAATGAATGTGTGGATGTGAGTATAAATAGACCCGTGTCCTGCTTCTCAGTTAGTGTTACAGGATGCATCAACCCTTGTTGTCAAGAGCCTTGTGCCACCTTAACACAGATAGAAAAAACAGCACTTCGTATGAGGCAATCTCACACTGGCTGACTCCACCTAACAGAGTTTCAGCAGAACCCACTTCAGATTCTCTGTGTTTAATGACATACCCATGAGCCTGAGAATCATCAAGGCAACATATACAAAAAGAAATGTAAATGGACCGGCAAGACTGGTGATGTCAACCTGGATAGATCACGAGGATTAACCCTGAGGCCCTTTTCTCTATCCCACATCTTGAAGCAAAGTAAGTTCCCTGGAATTTAGATTCTCATGAAAAGCTGGATGAAGGAATTTCAAATTGGGTTTATAAAACAATTTAGTTCCATGGGAGAAACATTAGAACATAAAATGAAATAAAAGAAAAACAAACACTACCATAGGGAATTATAATGAATGGAATAATCCTTCTTGTAAATGGAAAGCTATAAATAGAACCTGAGTTCCGTATATAAAAATAATCCATGAAACATTTCTTTCAGAAATGAGTTTTGTAGAAAGTTTTGGGACAAGGACTTAACTTTTATTTAGTAAATATAAATTTTCAAAGTACAGTTTATGGATTACAATGGCTTCCCACCCCCCATAACTTCCCTCCCACTCGCACTCCTCCCATCTCCCGCTCCCTCTACCATTCCATTCACATCAAGATTCATTTTCAATTATTTTTATATACAGAAGATCGATTTAGTATATATTAAGTAAAAATTTCATCAATTTGCACCCACACAGAACATAAAGTGTAAAATATTGTTTCAGTACTAGTTATAGCATTACTTCACATTGGACAACACATTAAGGACAGATCCCACATGAGATGTAAGTACACAGTGACTCCTGTTGTTGACTTAACAAGTTGACACTTTTGTTTATGGCATCAGTAATCTCCCTAGGCTCTAGTCATGAGTTGCCAAGGCTATGGAAGCCTTTTGAGTTCGCCGACTTCAATCTTATTCAGACAAGGTCATAGTCAAAGTGGAAGTTCTCTCCTCCCTTCAGAGAAAGATACCTCCTTCTTTGATGGCCCCATTCTTTCCACTGGGATCTCACTCACAGAGAGCTTTCATTTAGGTCTTCTTTTTTTTTTTTTTTTTTCCAGAGTGTCTTGGCTTTCCATGCCTAAAATACTGAGAATTCAAGAGATAAACTATATTATTAGACACTAATAATAATTAGCTGATAAATAATTAGCTAATTCTTAAAGGATATAATATCAGACTACTAAGGCATTTGTAGTGTGTTGTGAATCCAATAATTTAATGAAATAGGTTTAAGTCACATAGAAATATAATCAGATGTATTTTTTAATCACTCTGGCTGCAGTAGAGATGATGCACTGAAGAATGTTTGCATTGAGGACAACAACCTCTATTGATGAGCTGATGTTGATACTTTGATTTAGATGATTCAGGGTGAAAATAAAAACACAATGGTATCAATTTGTTTTACCTTCTACAGAAGAATGATAAGTCATGAAAACTGAAAGCCACAGAGGTAATCTGGAAGGAATATTTATTTTTGTATATATAAATCAAAAATTTTTTACAATTTTATTTTTTGGTTTGGTATATAAAACTTTATATACAATTTTTTTCTTCCCACAAATTTTATCAGTTTTTAAGATATTTCCTCACATACACTTGAAGTCTCAACATTATATACATATACATGTATACTTTTTATTGAAAACAAGGATATTATTATCACAGTGTGGGAAATTCATGACAATGACCATAACCTGGAGAAAGATCTTTTTCCACTTACATAATATCATTCAGTAAAGCAATATTTATAACTGAATACAAAAAGAGGAAATTCACACAATTTTTATAAACTCTATATATTAACTTTCACAAAAAAGAAAAAAAATGTTAATCTTTCTAGATCTGTCTACTTTTGCTTAGCATAATGATCTCCAGTCCCAACCATGGTTTTTAAAATGTCAGGATTCCATTCTTTTATGCCTGAGTAATGTTTCATCATGTTCATATACCACATTTTCTTTAACTGATCATGAGCTTAAAGACATCTAGGTTGATTCTGTATCTTTGCTATTGTGGATTGAACTGCTATAAACATGCAAGTGCAAGTATTTCTTTCACTCCTGGGAATATATCCAAAGTAATGAAATCAACAGAGAAGGAAGATATTTCAGGACATATCAATTAGATTGAAAGTTCTGTCACTTTTCCAAATGGGAAATGTAGGTGGGAAACAGAAGCTGAAATGGGAATTCTAATTCTGAGGTATGTGTTGGCCATAAAGTGAAGGAGGCAAATGTTCTGAGCCACACAGAAAAATCAAAAAAAGAGATTAAAATTAAGTCATCAACAAAGAGGTGTGAATTGATGACATGGGACAAAAATGGCTTCAAAAATTTTTAAAAAGAAGTTGAATCTGGAACACACACACAAAAATAGGTGCAGAAAAGGATATGTCACAGAGAGAAGAGTGAATCAATGTCAGGGAATGTGTGCTTTGCAGTAAGATGAGAAAGTAGAGTTTCAAGAAGAAAAGAAAAGATCAGCAGTGTAAAATGTCAAAAAGTTCAAATACGATAAGGACTAAAATGTGTCTATTGGATTAAATAAAGAATAGGACAGTTATGACCTTTGTGAAAAATTCAATAATATGGTAAAGGCAAAAGCTAACTTGCAGGGATTTGAGAAATGGATGGGAAGGAACACTTTAGTTTTCAAGAAACTCCATAATGAAGAGAAGCAAGGTGCTAGATACAAAAATGGAAATGTGGCTGAAGTGAGGAACATGTACAAAAAGGGAGAAATTAGTTTTTTGGGGAAAGATTCAGAGTGAATAAATCCTTATTCTGTTTATATATACAGAAATACACATGCATACACACGTACGCACACACACACACATTACATGAACTGATACGGGGTATGTCTGTGGTATTACTATCATATGGAATAAAATTAGGAAAAAAATTATTACTATTATTATTATTATACATTCCTTTTAAAAGCAGTGCTATTTATAGGAAAGGAATGATGTATTATTGAAATACTGAAGATAAAGAAGTTATTGATAAGCAATAGAAAGGATAAAGTTGAAAGTCTAAAGGGTCCAGATTAAGGGGAACAGATCACCCTTGAAAAGTATCCTTGAGACCTCTTTCTCTGAAAGGAGGAAATAGGGAGGAGGAGGAGACACTTATATTTTAAATGACAGGGTACTGTTTAATGCCTTCTATCTCCTTTTCCTATGAAAGAAAGCCATTTGCTGAGAGTGAAGGATGAAGCAGTCAAACAGGAAAGACTGAGAAGTTTAAGTCTGGAATTAACTTGAGGGGAGCACGATCCATCCAGTGAGTCCTTGGAAGGATTTGGTGCTTCTTGAAGAACGAGGTTTAAAATGCAGCATTGCTTCGGCCGGCCTGGGGGAGTAAACAGCAGTTCTGTGAGCTATGTTTACACAGCAAGGATCCAATAGTGACCTCTAAGAATTGACAGCAGTCCCTGGTAGATATTTAGCACCAACAGCAGAAATCAAACACCCATGAGGGCGTGAATTCTGCTAACAGCTTGCAGTTCCTGAAAGCAGATCCTTCTCTTGTGAGTTTTGCCTGTGTGACACCTGTATGATGCTATCCTGAGTCATCCTAACAACAGCCAGTCTACCAGCTAAGAATATCCCACAAAAGACCCCAGCACACATCAGCCTTCTTTGTCTAGACTATGCCAATTATGTATGCAACAAAGAAACATGAAATAGAGAAACTTCTGTTCTAAAAGTTTTTTGACTTTAAGTTTTGAAATGGTTAGTGAAGACATATAATAAAAATTAGAGGAAATAACCTAATATTTGGATTATAAATGCCATGTGAATCACCTGTTCTGAAAGTGCCAAATCAAGCAAACAAAGTAAAGGCAATTATCTATTTGCTTAGTTTTGCATATGCAAAAGATGATAGCCAGGAATATATTCAAGAGACAACATCACACATTTTTTTCTGTGGCCTGGTGATAGGAAGACTCAAGAAGAAACTAAGGACTTTTTCTAAATATCTAAGATTGAACATGTAATGAATGATTGAATTTATATTCTGCACAATTCCAAAACTAAAAAAATGGACCAGCACATAAAACTTTTAGGGTAATAATGTTGGATTAATTAAAATTCAAAAGGCATTAAACTATACTTACTGGCCAGGGCTTCCCTAACAGGAGCAGATATTTAGTAGAAATTGGGCTCTAAAATTCCTTCTGACACAGAAAAGTTATTATGCGGTATCTCTTCAGATGAAGAAGAGAATGGATTATTTTTAAATTTGACCACATTGTTAATCAAAAGAAATGCCATCTACAAAGCTGAATGTCATGGTGGTTTGAAGTAAAGTGTCAAAAGAGATCTTTCTGGGGCCAGCATTTTGGCCCAGTTGCTAAAGCTGCCACTTGTGACACCAGCATCCCAGGTGGACACCGGTTCATGTCCCAGCTGCTCCACTTCAGATCCAGCTCCCAGCTAATGGCTTGGGAAAAACAGAGGAAGATGGCCCAAGTATTTGAGCCCCTGTTACCCACGTGAGAGACCCAGATGAAGCCCCTGGCTCTTGGCTTTGGCCTGGCCCAGCACTGGCATTGTGATCACCTTGGGAGTGAACCAGTGGATGGAAGATTCTCTCTCTGTGTAACTCTGACTTTAAGATAAATGAATAAATCCCTTTTAAAAAGAAATTTATTTTCGTTTCTTCCCATTTTCCAAGTACCAATTGAGTCTGCCTGGTACTACTTCAGTTCAGCTACTTGTGAGTATGTATGGATCATCAGTCACTAAAACTACACTGACGAGGCCAAGGCAACTTCAGCTGGCTGACAAGGTCACAGCAGAAGGTCTGTCTCAGCAAGACATGAGAAGGACAGCTGTGGTCCTCTTGGTGGTTTTAGGTTTGATGGGAACTACAAGCTGGAGCTTCCTGGTGGTCCTGCTAATGATTGCTGTATTCCGAATTTTACGGAAGAGTACTTAGTCTCATAACCTCCAAAATGTCCATTGGCTTGTAGAATTTTAATCAAGCAGAATGTTAGCGTAGAAGAAAGGGTTAATGCCTTATACAAGGTTGAGCTGTTTGTAGAAAAGAATTAAAAGGCAACAGGCTCTCTGGTATATACTTCCCACTAGAATAAAGATAGATGTTAATAAAGCTTTAATTCCCTATATGCTACAAATACTACAATGGTTAGGATGTCAAAACTGCAGAATAGATCTAAGTAAACCTTCAAAATGTACAATAAAAAATTTAAAAATTACAAAAAAATTGCAAAGAGGGGATACATTTTTTAATGTTCATCAATGTACATTTTTATTTTTTTTATTGAGGAAACCATAATGAATACAAAATTACAGCAATCATGTGCCTTTTTACATACAATGTCATTAAAGCAAACTCTAAACCACAGGTTGTAAAGTATTTAGTTTTCCTCTAGTCCAAGCTGCGTCTCCCTAAGACACTGTTCCCATCACAGTAGCCATTTTAAGCCAATCTTCTTTTTACACACGGGTAGTTTCTGTAGAGAACACTTTTCTCAGGACAAAAATGCATTGAGCATGCATAAGAAAAAAAAATATATATATATGTGCAAATACATTTAAGTTTTTTAGGGGTATCACTGATGAAATTAAAACCCTTGGGTTTATTTGCTTCTTAAAAGCACCAATTTAAAAATCCCTCAAAAGTTTATATTGTGGCAAGAAAAAACAAGTGACTAAGTAAACAAAAACTCAGGTTATTTTCAAGAGTCAAAATTTGCAGAAAACAAAATAAGACATTCTCATTGATTAGTAAATTCTACACCTTTATTCTAGACAACATAACTTTCTAAGCAGAACTGGTTTTACTGGCAGAGTTTTCAAACAAATGAAAATGTTATCACTTCTGAATACATTCCTATTCCCCTCTGAAGGTACTCTGCTATTCCTACTCAAATCCATCTTTATGAATTAATAAGATATTAAGGATAAATTTTACAATTTTTATAAACTAGTATCAAATGACTAATTTTAATATTAAAACCATTTTCATTAATTAAAAAATAAAACTGTACTAATTTCAAAAAGAAACATTAACCCACAGAACTCTATCACCACACTAAGATGTCTTTAGAAACTAAAACATACTGTCAAAATTTTTTAAGTGCTAAATAAATCAATCTAAACTAAACATTGTTTCCTAACATCCAATGCATTCAAATCAACTGGCCCACCTTTTCTGCTTTCCATTTGTTTCAAGGTTAAGGTTAGCATCATGGGTCTGCTTTGAACTTGGGGCTTCTAGTAAAGATTAGATTAGGAAGGTACTATTCTAGCCTATTTAGCCAATTTCTGCATAGTTCAGCAGCACTTGAGGCCTTGGCTTGTGTGGGCAGCCTGTTATCTTGCACCTCTCTGTGATTGTAACCCATGCTCTGAGTATGCCCTTGAAAATCAAAAAAATTGTAATTAAAAAAAATGGACAACAGGCTTTTCATTGTAAAAAGAAAAAATTATTATGTGGCTTATAATATAAAAATAAAGTCTGGTGCTCAAAAGCCAGAGCCATGCCATCAGCCTTGCTGTGAGTGTCTTTCATTTCTTCTAGCGCCGACACCTCTCACACCTTGGGGCCCCTGGACTGGCTGGAGCTGGTCTCTGGCAGTACACTGTAGTTTTCAAACAGCAAATAATAAGATAACAGGAAAAACTAGAAACTGATTCATAACCATTCACTTAGTCTTGTTGCATATGCAATAAATATTAAAGGAACTATAAACTATAAAGTGACAATTTCAAGGAAATGATTTCTTTCTTTAAAAAGAATCTTTTGATTTGAGAGAGAGAGAGAGAGAGAGAAAGAGAGAGAGAGAGAGAGAGAGAGAACACTATACTTTGCTTGTTCACTTCCTAAATGCCCACAGTTCAAAGGACTGGACCAAGGCGAGCAACAGTAACTGGAAATGCAATCCAAATCTCCCATGTGGATAGCAGAAACCCAATTAATTAGGCCGTCCCTGCTGCCTTCCAAGTTCTGCACTGACAGGGAACTGGAGACAGGAGCATGAGCTGGGAATTTTCTATTTTTTTCTTTATATAAATGGAACAAATTTCCTGTATCTCATACATACAGTTTTAAGAACATAATGACACTTCTCACTCTACCCTCCATTCCTCCCTCCCTCCCACCCTCCCTCCCACACTACTTCCTACTTCCTATTGTGTACTTACTTCTCATGTGGGATCTGTCCTTAATGTGTTGTCCAATGTGAAGTAATGCTATAACTAGTACTGAAACAGTATTTTTACACTTTGTGTTTCTGTGTGGGTGCAAAGTGATGAAATCTTTACTTAATATATACTAAATCGATCTTCTGTATAAAGAGAATTGAAAATGAATCTTGATGTGAATGGAATGGGAGAGGGAGCGTGAGATGGAAGGGGTGTGAGTGGGAGGGAAATTATAGGGGGGGAAGCCAATGTAACCCATAAACTGTACTTTGGAAATTTATATTTACTAAATAAAAAAATTAATTTCCTGATGATTATATCTAGTTACCAAATATGTAATGGCAGTGGGTAATAGTGATTGCTTCAGTTCCCAAACTTTTTATTTTATTAATTTATTATCCCACTTTTAAATTCATAATTGTCCTATTAGATGTGTCTATATTCCCCTATTTTGTTAATTAAGGAACCTGGTAAAAGAAAAAGGTTACAAATTTGAGTAGTATTGCATAGCTATGAGAGAGTAGAATCAGCAAATTCCATTCAATGAGATGCTACTTAACAGATAGTTCATCAGTATGGCACTGCCTGGGTGCAAAAATGTGAAGTTACTGAAATAAGGTTTAGTCAAGTACACCGAACAAGATATCTCCAATTAGAGCTCTAAAGACTACCATAGAGTGAGAAAAACCACTATGGAATAAACTAGCAATAATTGAAAAGACAGTTTGATAAGTTTTTAAATTTATGTACAAACCAAATGCTATGGGACCTCAGTAGAGGGTGAGATTGGTTTAGCTGATGACACTAGGGACAACTTCATGAAGAAAGTAATATTCAATTTTGTTTTGAAGAAGATTTATCATTTTGAGTGTTTTCATCATTCTGACACTTTGGGAGAGACAGATGATGTTTTGTTGCTATGGATTGAAGCAAAATATCCAGTGGGAATGGAAGTAACATTTTTTTCTGCCCTTCAAAAGGCAAGATGTACTCTGCCACCAGGAAAGAAAAATCAGGTGCATAATCCTTAGATTCCTGCGGGCCATTTTTGCTAGGAGAACATTCTGCTTCACTCCTGTACACTACCTTAAGGTATATCTAACATACAGCTTTCCTTTAAGCACATATGATTTTGATACAATGCAGTGCTGCTCAATGCATTAATAAATTTCACATTGTAGCGCTATAGTTATGTGCTTCATTGAATTCTTTTAAATACATCTGTGGAAGAAATTAGACTAATATTGTGAGTTAAGGGGGCACTGCAATGAGACTTGAAAATCAAGAAAAATATACTTTTAAAAATCAATCTGTTATCTTTTTTGGTCCATCTTTTACCTTTCAGCCCAAGACCTGAGTTCCTTATCTTAGAGCCACTTAAAAGAACAAGCCCCAGATCCAGTCTTAAATTTGACAACTGCTACGTCTCTCCCGCAGTAGCTAATTTTAGGTAAAGCTTCATTGGAAGAAAATTGCTGGAAGGAGCTTCTGATGTTGATCTAGCAGTTCAGTCTCTTATGAAAATTTCAGGGCCTTTTGGGTCAATAGCTTCATGTGCCAATGACCTCATTCATATCCCCAAAGTGCACCACACCACCCATAGCACTGACATCTCTGACAGAAAAGCTTATGCTCACTGATGCCTTCTTTACAGAAATATCCCTTTGGACAAAATCCAAAGGTGGGTGGAAGTGGGAAAACTCAAATCTAACGTCATTATTCATGACTAGAAATTAGAGTTTAGCGGGGGTAGGGGAATGAAAAAGTTCGGAGGTGATTAAGCCGCTCTTCTTGAAAGACTCCTGTGGATATCTTCTTACATCAATGGGGATACATTAAAGGATTTTAATCAGGGAAGTTCAAGGCTGAGATTTGTATCTCAAAAAGCTCTGGGACAGCATCGTGGAGAATTGATTTTGTTGTGATCATTCTGGAGGCATGAGGATAGTAAGAGAGAAGCGTTGCGGGGACCTTTACTAATGGAGGGTAAGACCACAGGGACTAGAGATTAGAAATCAGATTAAGGGGAGGAAATCAATAAGACGTGAGGATCCAAAATATGTGCTGAGATTTTACTTTTTCAGTAATGTAACTCCTGCAAACACCAACAAAATAACGACCTGTGTCAGGGATGTCTGCCTGTCCCAAGTCTTTTTCTCCTTGCTTTCTTAATAATACAAGTCATTCTCATTTGGAGTAGCAAAAAAATAAGCAAAAATATATCATCCTTTGCAGCGTTATGCAAACCAATTACAGTTCAGTGAATTTGTTACCTGGAGTCCCCAGGAATATTATTAACCCGTGCACAACTCTTCGGTATTTGCCTGCCTTTTCTCTGTGTTATGTTTTCTTCTGCTTGCAACTTAGATGCAGTAGCTGATGTCCCTGCAGCCTTCATGACTCAGAAGTGACCTTGAGAAGGAAAATAACTCAAGTACCCCTGAAGAAATTGAAGTCACCATGCAAGCTCTAGACTGGTTACACATGGATTTTCTTCTGCAATGATAGAGATATTAATATGAAGTCATTGTAATTTTCACTATTGTTTTTCATGAAGTCAAATGAAATCATAAATGATATACCTTCCCTCCATCATGCTTAATATTCTTTGTTAGTTTCCATTATCTAAAATCGTATTCTCTATTGCTACTCAATTGTCAAATTCTTCTCCAGTATATATAAGAATATGAGAAGAGCTTTTGTTTGTATTGTTTTCATTCTATCCACGGACCTACACAGTGTCTAGCATAAACTTAGTGGTCAATAATTGTGCTCTGGGGCAGGTGTTGTAGCACGGCAGGTATCCAATCTCAGAGTGCCAGTTTGAGTCCCAACAGTGCTACTTCCCATCCAGCTCTCTGATAATGAAACTGGGAAGGCAGCAGAAGATGGACCAAGTAGATTGTCCCTTGAGATCTCCCTTTCTCTTTCTTTCTCTCTCTCCCCCTTTCCCTTTCCCTCTTCCTCTCTCCCTCTCTTTTTCTCTTGCCTCTGATACCCCCCCCACTCTTTGCATCTCCCACTTTTTGCTGTTCCACCTCTCAAATAAATACATCTTTTAAGATATAAGTAAATTGGGCCAGCGCTGCGGCTCACTAGGCTAATCCTCCTCATGCGGAGCCCGCACCCCAGGTTCTAGTTCCGGTTGAGGCGCCGGATTCTGTCCCGGTTGCTCCTATTCCAGTCCAGCTCTCTGCTGTGTCCCCGGAAGGCCGTGGAGGATGGCTCAAGTTCTTGGGATCCTGCATCCTCATGGGAGACCAGGAGGAAGCACCTGGCTCCTGGCTTCGGATTGGCACAATGCACTGGCTTTAGCGGCCACTTGGGGGATGAACCAACGGAAAAAGGAAGACCTTTTTCTCTGACTCTCTCTCTCAATGTCCACTCTGCCTGTCCAAAAAAAAAAAAAAAAAAAAAAAAAAGATATAAGTAAATCATTTGAATAACTGTGTGGAGGGGATATGGAATAGGTGACAATGTTAAATACTGGTTTCTGCTTTGGGGCTGTTGGAGCAAACTCAAAATTTTCAAAATGAAAAAAATAAAACCTGTGGGTCTGAGGGAAGGATGGATTCAGTTTGATTATTCTAAATCGGTGGTACTTATTTCATAGAGAGAATAATCCAGTGGAATACTAGGTACATGAACTCAAGGCTCAAATTAATATCATGGACTTGTGAGTAAAACTGTTCCCCACTGGAATACTGATGATAATATGATGTTCATGGAAGTAGTGAGTAGTCAGGTAAAGACAAAAATCATGTCCAATAGAAGAATATTTCCTAGAAGGAGGAAAAGAAATGGGGACACTTTCTGTGAGCAAAGCAGGTTAAGAGTTAGAAATAAGAAAGTGAAAAACAGAGGGCCAGATGTTAGATTACAAATGACATACACAAAGTTTAGGATTTCACAAGTGTAAAATACTTGCAAACATTGGGGCAGAAGTAGACTGTGAGACAAAAAGACAGAGGTACATACAAAATTGAGGCTACCCACTAGTCATTCATTACACTTTGCCGGGAAAACAATGGATATGTCAAAGTACCAATACTGGGCAGGCGGTGGGATTTATGGGATGTTGGTAGAAATACTTACATTAAATAGGAGATGCTTGCTATATTTTCATCTAGTGACATTTAGGCATCAATAAAGAGAAAAAATCAAAATTACAGGGAAAAGTGGGAATTGTTTATGGACATTCATAACTAGAAATTAAAGTTTGGTGGGAGAAAGGAAATGAAAAAAAGTTGGTGATTAGGCAGCTCTTCTTAAAAGACTTCTGTGGATATCTTCTTACATCAATGGGAATACATTAAAGGATTTTAATCAGGGAAGTTCAAGGCTCACATTTGTATCTCAAAAAGCTCTGGGACAGCATCCTGGAGAATTGAATTTTTGTAATCAGACTGGAGGCATGAGGATAGTGAGGAATATTGTGTAGTGCTAACCTTCCAAGTAGAAAAGAGAATCTTAGATTTAGAGCTAAAATTACTACTCAATTCTTTGTTCTACTTTCCTTGTGTTTTTGAAATTTTTAATGGTATTATTCAATCTGAGATTTTATCTGGAATGATTTCTTTATCTGAATTTGTGAAGTATCTGAGAGGTGACTGACTCCTTTCTTGACATGGAGGTACAATTTTCAAAAGGTCACCTGAGAGACAAAAGTCTATTATGACTACAGAGAAGTTATCTGCTCAGGATGTATGTGCCCTCAGTTTTGAAAAGATGCATGTGAAAGTTGAGATTAAAATGTTTAATATAACCAAATGTATTGATGTTGACGAATGAAGAAAGAAAGTAAATTTTATAAAATGCCTACTGCATCCCATAAATTTTGATAGATTGTATTGTCTTCAATCATTTCCAGGAATTAGATTTTCCTTTTGGTTACTTCTGTGATGCACTGTTCATTCAGGAGCATGCTCTTCAGTCTTCATCCACTTGCATATTTTCTAGAGATTCTTAATTTGTTAACTGCCAGCTTCACTCCATTGTAATCAGACGATACATAGTATGATTTCAAAAATGTGTAATCTTATTGAATTATGGAAAAATGCATTAGATCTTTAGGGACAGCAGGAAACCTGCACAGACTAAATTATGTTGATAGAAAGATTGTTAAACTGTCATTGAAAGGTGGTTTATGTATGTGAGGAGGGCATACCAGATTAAGAATATTATTTCTAGAGTATATATATCACATCTACCTCATCCTGTACAGGAAGGAATCACTAGAGAGTATCTGTATGTAACCATTTTTACCAATGAGTTAATTAGGACTATAAGACATAAGAAACAGCAGAATCAGTCAAAATAGTTAAAACTCATTACATGTAGGGGAAAATAATTAGCATAAAACAATTTTTTTGTTTTCATGTTTTATTTTTACTTTGCTTGTTATTTCACACAGGAGATAATAGTGTGTCTCTGGTAAATAGTTAATAAATGTTAATTCCTTCTTAGGAAGGACTTTACTTCAATGCCCCAAGAAACATACGGTTTTCAGAAGACATATGTTCTATTATGCATATATCCTACTTATTTTTTTCCTGCCTGCTCTTTTTCCATCTTAGTTTTCACAGTAACAAATGTTATCTAAAGAAGTTCTCACAACCGATACTTTGATGTTGAAAGAAAAATCAGGTGTCATTTAAAAAAATGAGGTAGAATTTCAAATGATACTTAGTAAAGAAAAGTTTAGCATTGGGTACAGTTTTCAGGCTACCATGCTGGCCTTTATAAACACACAGTTTGAGAAGATAGTCTGCATGGAGTTAAGGGGCACAGTAGTGTTGACAGGGAGAATGACTGCCAGGGCCCTCAGAGGTAGAATCAGTATATGTGGTCAAGTGCAAGCAGATGTTTATGATTTAAATATGGGTAATATTTTCAACAGGTAACATAAAATTATATTACTACACATGAAAGAAATAGTATTTGATAGACATGTATACTTTGTTCTTGCTGGGGAATTTAATAACCCTCTGATTGTCTCTGAGGAAGAAGTTAAATTAGAATTTGAAGACTGTGATTGCAATAGGAATATGCAAGATAGTTTGAACAAGGAGGAAGAGACTTGAGATAACTTCTTTGTGCTTTCAATTTTCTCATAACACAACTATATCTCTTAGGGTTTGTTTTTTACTTTACTCATTAAAGAAAACATCTCATTCCCATATAAAAGAAAATTACCTGCTACACCCTTTAATATGAAATACTGTGTATGTTTATCTAAACATTAATTTTTCTAGCACTTAGTATATTGTGTTGGGGAGATTAAGAGCGTTGATGATTCACTACATTCATTGGAACTGAAATTCAATTTTTATTGGATCTTATTCAAAAATCAATGACAGTAATTAGATAGTATTAGAGATTTTTAGTTTATTATTTTTGAAATATTTAGATCATCTAGAGCAACATTAAATAAACATATGTATGCATTCATCTACAATGCCTGCTTACACAAAGTATTAATTAATTAACATGAATGCATATGACAAAGTGATTAAATGAAGGTTGATAAAATTTGCCACCAAATATGCAGGCTAGAATCAAGCAGAATCTTAAAAAGTAGGGCAATGTGCAGACCAGTATCCCAGTCAGTTATTAAGTAGTTAAAGGTGAGTTTTATTTATAGTTTTCATTTCCAGGAGCTAGAATTACATGCCAAGTCATAATAAGTAATGACTCACAAAAATTATGTTAAAAGACATTCCTGCTTATATCAGGAAAATCATATTTCTTTTTCTTCCTGGAGATTAAATCTTGTTTTCAGAAATTTTTATCCTGATTTTCATGTATGAAATATAAAGAAAATAAGAATAAAAACAACTAAAGGTAGTTGATTAGTATTCACAGAGTCATGCTAACCATAGTACATGTATCTTTTAAAAGTTTTTGTATTGTTACATATTTCCTATTTTGAAAATGATGTCTAGAAGTACAGAATTTTCTGAATTTGTGGTATTTTAGCAATATCACTCAGCTAAGTATTGCAAAAGTTTTTTTTTTCTCTTCTTGTAAATGACATATTCAGTTCCTCACTATAAATACTGATATTGCATTTTATACTACTTCCTATAATTTACAATGACAACAGAATAAGGAATATAAAAGAAAACATACAGAAATGATGTATCACACCACTAACCTATAACAGAAAGCCAAGCATAAGTCATTATTGATACCAAGTAAAACTTTCTGCAGTAGTTCAAAAATTATAAGTGTAAGGAATAGGGCAAGAAATGGACATTACAAATCACAAGGATTTTACAGATTCTCTCACTAAGGTAAAATGCAACCATTTTTTTTTAAACTACTGTAAGCATACACCAAATGCCTACCAAAAAGATGCTGTTGCAGTCTATATAAGTGTGTATTAAATACAGCATATTTTGGGACAGGTACTTTGGTGCAGTTTGTTAAGTGGCTGCTTTGGACACCTGTACACCGTATTGGAGCGCCTGATTTGAGCCTTGGCTACTCTGGGGCTTAATAGTGTTTCCTACTATTGTATATCCTGGGAGGCAGCTGAGGATGGGTCAGAGGAATCAAGTACTTGTACTTGGATCCTTGCTAACCACTTGGGAAATTTAGATGGAATTCCTGGTTCCTGTCTTTTGTCTGGCCCATTCCTGCGCACTCAGAGAGTGACTCAGCTGACGGAAAATCTCTCTCTCTCTCTCTCTCTCTCTCTCTCTCTCTCTGCCTTTCAGATAAATTATAATCAATAAGCATTTAACAAATTAAAATAAACAAAATCTGTTTCAAATTGGTTTATCTCATTTTAAAAAGAGTTAATATCTTTCCAACAAATAAAAATGAGTTATTTACCAATAAAAATCTTGATCACAATTTTTCCTAAAAGGTGATAAGGACTGACCACAGTAGAAATATGATCATCTCTTTTAGTAATGATTAGATTAAAACTACAACATTTTGTTCAGAACCTCGTTTTCTTTAATTCCTTTGCTAGAGAGAGTAAAGCTATGATTCAGAAGAGTAGATTTTTGTTTCTCTCTTCTTCCTTTTAGGAATTCTGAAAGAATAATGTAGTCATTACTTCTTAATTACTCTTCCTTTGATTAAATGACAAAAGAGAGGATTTGAATTGCCAGTGGTAGTGAAAGTTTGATAAATTTTCTCCAAGATCATTTTTTCTCCTCAATCTCCTTATTAGACATTTTGAAAAGGTTCATCTATCTTAGTGTAATACTGAAATAGTTCAATAGAGTGAACTCCTTGAGACATTCTCATTCTCTCATCAGTTGTTTGAGGTCAGAGATTTTTAGAAAAAATATTTTTTTTTAAAATAACTTAAATTTAATGAGTTCATATTATAATCTATACTATAGAAGAGATAAGCAACCCATGTCTTATTTAATTTAATCCTCTTAGCAATTCTTCAAACAAATATAGGAAACTGAGGTTCAGAGAGATAATCATTAGCCACCAGATTTTAAGATTATTATGCCATGTTTTGAACTTCTGTTTTTTTTTTTCACTACAAGTTTCCTTGAGAGTGTCAGTGATTACACTGACATGGTTTAGATACTAATATGATTTAAAAATAAGATTCTTGAGGTATAAGAAATATTTTATCAATGATCTTTTGTAGTGATTACTCATATGAAAATCACATGTGAAGAATGATATATTTGAGAGACTTTTTTTTACCAGTAGGTAACACAAACACACATACACACACACATACACACAAATGAAGTCTTAATGGAAACTCAAGCAATGTACACTTGAATTGAGCATTATATTGAACAAATGGTGGAATTTCAAGGATTATAAATGGAAGTAGAAGCCTTGTTTCTTTTGACCAACACTTTATGAGATATATATTTCTTCTTGCTATGAAGCTGATTTGGTGGATGAGAACATATTCTCTTTTCACTGCAGGCTTCTGAACTTTCAAAGAGAAACTGAAACCAATGTGGCTCCTAGAAAGTACACAGAGTGAGTGGTGCTTAACAAGTTGCATTAGGTTAAGCATTAGAGGAAAATGCACATGATCTTGTACTCTACTTTTTATTCTTGGTAGAACAATGAATTCTGTGGTGTATGGTAGGTCAGGAAACAATGGAATTACCTGTCATTTGACAATCTACAAGTTTTTGAAAGGTTTTAAAAGAATCATTACCTCTTATCTATGATGCAAAAGAATTCAAGAATAAACAGTAAGAGATAATAAATAATTGACAACTTTGTCACCAATGAAATGTATGATATGGCACAAAATAGACCTTAACTTAGGAAGATATAATTGTTATTATGCAGTTGAAACAAGATTCAATGCCATGGGTTTATGACTATTTTCTTTTTGACTTCAATGTAATCCCAGGTATTATACTAACATGTAACAATACCAAGATAAACTAATGAATACTTAATTAAAATAGGATATTCACTAAAATACATATATATATATGTAAAAATTATCTCTATAGAAAAGTAATTGTATTTTAAAATTCTAATCTGGTTGTATCCTTTTTAAAAATATTTATTTATTTATTCGAAAGACAGAGTTACAGAAAGGCAGAGGCAGAGAGAGAGGTCATCTATCCACTGGTTCACTCCCCAAATGGCCACAAAAGCCAGAACTGGGCCAATCCTAAACCAGGAGCCAAGAGCTTCTTCTGGGTCTCCCATGTGAGTGAAGGGGCCAAGGACTTGGGCCATCCTCTACTGCTTTCTCAGGCAGAAATGAAGTGAAGCAGTCAGGATTCAAACTGGTTCCTATATGGGCAGCAGCTATAGGCACTATGTCACAGCACCAGCCCAAATTTGGCTGTATTTTGAAGGAATCAACATTTGAGTAGCTACCGTGGGTTACTTCCCAAAAGAATTTATTATCAATGAGATATTGATGTTTTTGAGCATTAATTCTTCATGGTCAAGAGAGTCTATCCCTTTAAATCGTGACGCTGTATTTTTTGTACTATTTGAGAAATAAAAAGCATTATGCTGGCTTGACAAAAATGTGGAGTAAAAGCTCCACAATTGATAGTACTGGAATATATTAGAATTTCTAAAATTCTTGAGCAACACAATCGCTGTGTACTCTTGATGACAAAATATAATTTAATTTGTGGAGGATAGAAATATTCATTTTTCACTGAAATACAATTTTTTCCTTACTGAATATAGTTTACTGTAAAAAAAAAGCTTGTGTCAAGGCAATTTCATCAAAATAAAATTATAAGACAATAAATTCTTATGGTGTGTCAGATTAGATTATTGATGTTTTCACCCATGTTGATAATTCAGAATTCTTAGTATAGCCAGTCCCATATTTATGAACATTTGGTTTAAAAACAAATTCTTCATCTATTGTCTGCTACCATTTACAGTCAATCCCTACCATGTGTATCACTTTCCTTCAAATTCTATGTTTGCAGAGACCTTATTAGAATTCATGGCTTATAGATACTTTTTCTCACAACACACTGTGTATACATAGACTGACATCATTATGTAGTTATTTATTATTCTAATACTTAGAAAACAAAAACAGCAGATTCAAAAAGAATTGTTGTCCATGATGATGTGAAAAGTACAAAGTTGGTAACAGAGTTTGTGTTAGTAATTCTTCACAGCTATAATGTTTTCAAATTTCCATTAAAAATTTTGTGCATGTGTTATGATAGAACATAGTTGATGTGGGCACCATGATTAAGTTTGAAATTTTACATCTTTACAGATTTTCCAAGCATGAGTTACTCTCACTATTTGAAGCAGTTAACTGTACTTCAAGCAGGTGTTAAGTTCTAGAATCTTCAGGTACAATAGGTACAATGTTTTTTTTCTTGTTTTTTTTTTTCCTTCCTTTCTTCTTTCCTTCCTTCCTTTCTTTCCTTCTGGATTCTTTCTTTTTTCCTTTCCCCTCCCTCCCTCCCTCCCTCCCTCCCTTCCTTCCTTCCTTCCTTCCTTCCTTCCTTCCTTCCTTCCTTCCTTCCTTCCCTTCTTTCTTTCATCATGATGCAAATCATGATTTTCTAACTTGGGATGACAAATCAGCTGACAGTTGTGGTCAATGTGATAACTTGAGCCCAAATAGTAAAACTGTTACTCTCATCGATCATGTGATACAAAGATCTCAAAACGGAAAACAACTGTGATTTGAAGCTGAATAAAGGAGAAAAAACATCTCAGTGGAAAAAATTTACACCTTACCATTCTCTTTCACAATGCTGTGTTACATTTAGAGTAGTTTAGTAGGCATACTACACCACCAAGAATACACTCAAGACAACTGAAAGATCCATAAGTTGTATAGTGGGAGACATGCTCGTCATAGTAGGTAAGAAATTGAGAAACACTGTAATGAGTGCCACAGGGCAGAGGTTCTCCCATAAGCCACCACAAGCTGCATAACCGCATGAGTAGATAAATAACATTAAAAAGTTGAGGATTTGGACTGAGTTAATAGGTTTGGTTTCCATATGGTATGGGTCATTTGTTATTGCCAGTGATAATTTTTTAAATATATTTCTAGAACATCATGAAAACAGAAAGATAAATGCATATACTTGATGGCACCGCCTCATATTTTCTAGAGAATCAAAAGATGAGTTTGCCAATAAAGTCAAAATTTCATAAAGCAATTGCTTGGACTGTGGACATCAACTATACATTATGTTTTCCTTTGTATTGCATTCAAAATCTCAAGATATAATTTGCATGTAAGAAAGTTTCGTTCTGTGTGTGTGTGTGTGTGTGGGGGTGTGTATGTGTTCATGTGTGCAAGTGTCATTTAGCAGTAATTATAAAGAAAACACCAATATGATTAGAATTCAGGTCCAGAAAGATGACCTGAGCTCTGTTCCAAAGACAAACCTCCGGTTTCATTAACTTTTGTAATATTTAATTTCTAGCATTTGCCCCCAAAGAACAGTCAAATTATAAGACAATGAAGAGCATTTCTTTTGTTAAAATCTAGCATAAATTCTATCAGTGAAGCAGCATAGCTTATTTTTTATTTTCTGTTTACTGAACATGCAATTATGTTTCAGTAACTCCATTTCTTTGCCAGAATCAAAGATTATCTTTTCTTTCTTTGGAATTAAAAAAAACCCTTTATCCTTTTATCTACATAAAACACCCTCCACAATAGTTTCAACTCCCTGATTCTATAATTGCCTTGTACTTTCATTTATCCTTTTCTTCTTTCTCCCTGGATAACTCTACGCCATATTTTTCAGAATCTCTTTCCAGCTCTTTAGAGTTCTCTCTTTTTTTAAACTCTCTTTCCTTTCAGCTTTCCTTAAAGAATATGACTTTCCACTCTCAGTCCTTGATGTGTGCTAAATTTTCAGTCAGTGAGTAATCCCCTAGAAACTTTTTAACTCCATCAACATTTCTTTCTTTCTTTATTTTATTGATTGATTTTTAATATCTTCTGATCTCTTGCAAGTGTATCTGCACATTCTTTTGATTTCTTTTTTTTTTAACTTTCTAATATATCACTTACTTTCCCCTATTACAAGCTCCTCAATAAAGGCATCATATTAGCTTTTATAACATTTTAAATTTTCATGAAATACTTCAACTTTCCTCCTCATTTTTCTTTCTTGCTTTGTAATGCTTTTTGCATAAAAGAATAATTTAACACAGGTATATTTGTATGTTTAATATAGTCCTTGTATTAAGTAATTCATATGGTGTCTCATATAAGATAATTTGTGGGTATTCTCATAAAATTTAATGCATCTTTTTGTATGTTTCTTACCTCAAAAAGAATAAAGCAAATTATACACAACATAAGATAAAAGTGTCCAATTTTTGTATTTTGCGTTTGCTTGAAGTAACAGAGACAATGTGAACTATGATTGAACTAATTAAGAGTTGATTTCTTATATACTTGGTTCTTTGTTTCATGTAATCATCTGCATGTTGCTTCTATTTTTTCAAAGGAAAAAGAAAAGTATTATCTCTTTATTTGATATGTGATGCTGGGATTTTAGAGTATGTTAAGTAAGTGAACCTTGACTATGGGAACAAAGAGGTTAATTGCATTAATGAGACTTCACATATACCCTTCACACAATTAGGATAGCATTTCCTGGTTGCCGTTTGAGGAGATTTTAAAAATTTTTTTGAAAGGTTTTCTTCAGATTGAAAAATGTCTCAGCTTTTCTTTTCTTTTTTTCTTTCTTTTTCCTTAAAAATAATTCTATGTTTGTATCCCGTTTGATGAAAACAAAGTGTAATATTTGGTGAAATCAGGTTGGGCTCTATGATTGTGCTAGAACAAGGTGTCTAAGCGACTTAACATATGTCATTCCATATGTCCTTTTTGTATTTTTCATTCTAAGCACACTGGGATGAATCAAATCCTTTAAAGAGTGAAATATCTCCTGTTGCTGTGAAAGCCAGTGTGAGTTTTGGTGGGTGCTGGGGTTCATAAGTAAGAAATAATTTGAGAGTAAGTAACTGATTCCAAATTGTGATTGTTTTGTTTTTCCCCTTACCTTGCAAACTTATAAACACAGATGTATTTTATAGTGCTATTGTAATGTTTCATATTATGTGGAAATAAATCAACATATTAAAAATGTTGGATTCAGATTTTTTTAACTTTTATTTATTAAATATAAATTTCCAAAATACAGTTTATGGATTACAAAGGCTTCCCCCCCCATAACTTCCCTTGCACCACTCCCATCTCCTGTTCCCTCTCCCATTCCATTCACATCAAGATTCATTTTCAATTATCTTTATATACAGAAGATCAGTTTAGCATACATTAAGTAAAGATTTCAACAGTTTGCACCCACACAGAAACACAAAGTGTAAAATACTGTTTCAGTACTAGTTATAGCATTACTTCACATTGGACAACACATTAAGGAAAGATATCCTACATGAGGAGTAAGTGCACAGTGACTCCTGTTGTTGACTTAACAAGTTGACACTTTTGTTTATGGCGTCAGTAATCTCCCTAGGCTCTAGTCATGAGTTGCCAAGGCTATGGAAGCCTTTTGAGTTCGCCAACTTCGATCTTATTCCGACAGGGTCTTAGTCAAAGTTGAAGTTCTCTCCTCCCTTCAGAGAAAGGTACCTCCTTCTTTGATGGCCCCTTTATTTCCACTGGGATCTCACTCACGGAGATCTTTCATTTAGGTCTTCTTTTTTTTTTTTTTTTTTTTTTTTTTTTTTTTTTTCCCAGAGTGTCTTGGCTTTCCATGCCTAAAATACTCTCATGGGCTTTTCAGCCGGATCTGCATGCCTTAAGGGCTGATTCTGAGGCCAGAGTGCTATTTAAGACATCTGCCATTCTATGAGTCTGCTGTGTATTTCATTATTTAAAATTTACTTGTTAAATCCACTATGTTTTCTAGGGGGAAAATGCCTGAAAGATGAACTACAAAATTAGATAAAATCTATAATTATAGTCTTACTTTGTATTTCTATGTATGAGTCAAAGAGTATGTTGTTATCCAAACATAAAAATCTCTCTATAAACTGACTTTAAGGCTTCAGGATTTTATATTGCATATTTTAATATGTTTCAATGACCCAATTTACTTTATAATATGAAAGTAATTATATTGAGATATTTTATCATCAAATAAGTACTAGATATTATTATTTTATCAACAAGTTATTGACATGAGTTCAGAAATTTTCTCTGCTTAAATAGCACAAACATGGGATTTTAAGTTATAAATGTGAACAATTGGTTAAATTTTTGTTGCTTCTGAATGTTTGGCTTTATGTGCACTGAGTCTTAAGCTTACACATAGTTCAGAATTCAATTATATATTCTATCATTACTTCTATATATTATAGCTATTTGTTATCCCTGAAATAATTATTCCAAATGACTAAAATTTAAAAAGAAAGTAAAGAAAGCCAAAAAAAAAGAAAGAGGGCAAAGTGGATCGAAGGAGAAACAGGTGCTTGATGTACAGCTTAAACCACACTATATCTAATTACTTAATGTAATAAAATTTAGAATAATAAAAAGCAAAAAAGAAAAATATACCAACCTTAAACTACCCCCCATTTGATCTTCTCTCAACCTCCTTCAGTTTTTCAATATACCATTTATGATTTATGTAAGCAAAAGTCATTTTCAATGTCCTTATGATCAAAATATTCTCTGGACATAATTTAGATGAACTTTGTAAAGGACATTAAAACATATTAGATTTCCTCTGTTAAGCTTTGCTAAAAGTCAGAATAACAGGAAAATTTACTTTGTGTTTATGACAACTGGTATATAATTATCAAAGGATTGAAAGTCTGTTCATGTAGTGTGCATTTCTTTCTGAATTTTCTTTTAATATATCATAAGGTTTTTTTAAAGATTTATTTTTTATTTATTTGTAAACTAGAGTTACGGAAAGAGAAGGAGACGTAGAGAGTCATCTTCTATCTGTTGGTTTACTCCCCAAATGACTGCAATGGGCTGAGCTGGGCCAGTCCACAACCAGGAGCCCTGTGGGTGACAATGGCTCAAGCACTTGCTTTCCCAGGCACATTAGCAGGCAGCTCGTTCAGAAGGGGAGTAGCCATCCAAGAATCTAAACAGTGCCCATATGAGATGCCTATACTTCTGGTGGCATCCTAACAAATTGGCACAACACCATCCCCTCTGTTAGATTTTAAATTCTGACCTAAATAAAAATAATTTGGTTTCAAGTTATTAAAAATGATCCAGTTTTTTAGATATTCTCATTTAATGATTTTATTTGTATGTATATAAATCATCTATATGGGCAAGATTAAGCTTAAATACAAAAGAAACATTAAAAATACATTTGACATCTGAATCATTGGTGTTACTTTTCTTTGACTTCTTCAAGCCTTACTCTTTTTGTAGACAAAGATTCCTTCTTTCCCTTTCAACTGACAAGCATAAAAGAACCATGAGTGCAGGAATGTGATCCTCGTGGCCATGAGAGATACCACCAAAAAGAGATTGGTAAGGGAAGGTCTGATATAATGAGGTGAGGTGAGCTGATGCTGATGATGGAATTGATTGGAAAATCAGAAATGAAGTGTTTTGGAACCCTCAGGACTCTCAGATCAAGGCAGAAAGAGTAACGCATCTCTACTCTCTTGTCCATTTGCACATTTCCTTTGTTCTTCATGGTATATGAAACATCATTATTTTTGACAACCGACTCTCCATTCTCTTTATTTTTCAGAACTGCAATATGAATAAACTTTTAGCAGATGACTTACTATCCTTTTGAATCCTAACACTTCCTTGAATGTGCCCAAGTTATGTAGTGTGTAAGCTGCTTCTTGGTTCTCACCTTTTACATTTACCTTACCATACATCCATTTGTCTCTGTATAACCTTCACTTCATTGTGGTAACTAAAAGTGAGAAAATCAGTTATGTGAGCAGTAGTCTGTAAACACACAATGCATAAATAAACCAGCAAGTAATATACAACTCTGAAGATTGATCATCTTCATGATGCGTATATTATATTATATTATATTATATATATGTATCTTTTATGGTGTATATGTATAGCATTAAATTACAAATTGTTATGATGTATAAAGTTATTTAAATCAAGGAGATAAAGGAGTGAAAATTGTTATTCTAATTTTATGAACTTCTAAAAAGACAAAGAAAATTCTCATTAGGGAATTTTATCAAACTGTGTATCATTATGCATTTGATTTAAATTCTCCTGTTGTAAAGATCTCTCTCAATCCTCTGTTGACTTTATTAATTGCTTTTGTGAAATGTAAGCAGGAGTTTAATAGGTTATTATACTGCAAGGTCTTTTTCAAAGTGGATCTGAACTCGTTCATCTCAATTCATCTTGAATCTGTGTTTATTATTTTGGAGTTCACTGTGTATCTCTCTCTCTGATTAGATTGGAA
The DNA here is from genome assembly GCF_964237555.1 of Oryctolagus cuniculus. Taxonomy (NCBI): domain Eukaryota; kingdom Metazoa; phylum Chordata; class Mammalia; order Lagomorpha; family Leporidae; genus Oryctolagus; species Oryctolagus cuniculus. Next base: position 27,445,863 of record NC_091433.1, read on the forward strand.
TGTGTTTTGTGCTCAAACTGTTCTGGATGATAATTGGCCTTAGCAAGGAAGCATCTAAAAATAAAATCAGAAAATCAACGAAATCTCCAACTCATCATTCAAAGAAAAATGATTCATTTTAAAGGAGAAACAGCTACAAACACTGTCATTCTTCATCTTCTTTCCTTTCATAAACTACGATTTTAATATTATTCTAGTAGTTGTATTACTAAAGGTATTCACAAAACCTGATCCTCCCTTAAATTACTTCCATTTAGGGATAGTTCTAACGATTGTGGATCTCACTTGCTGAGTGAGAAAATTTACCATTTTCACGTCAGTTTCTCATTTTGAAATCAGTCTAAAATTGTCCTTAGTGTTGAATATATTTTGATTTTTCACAAAACGGAATGCTATTGACTGCTCAAAGAAGAGTGAGATTCGCTCATTTCTTCAAGTTTCTGATGGTCCAAATTCAAACACATATCTGATGTTGATAATGTCAGAAAAGTTCTGAAATAGACTTGTGATAACAATATGTGAAAAATCTCTCGAAGTTTCAGTGTAACAAATTTATTAAACACTCCTCAAAATGTGTATTTCACTTAGACCTAAAACTTTCCTTTGCTTGATTTTTAAATCTTTCTAAAATTGCCATATATTTCCATTTATGAATTTTTAAAGTCATATTTTCAAATATTTATTTTCCTTTCAGTAAATAAATTATGATTTCTCTCTTGTCCTTTCAATTGTAACTTGTAGAGGAATTCACAAAAGAAAAAGTAAAAAAAAATAAAATGAAATAAACAAAGGTAGATTAATTTTGAAAGTCTTTAGTCTATACAGTAAGGGAATGTGCTGCAATCATCCAAAACATCATCACAGAAGGAGTAACATCAAATCTCAGCTTTCTAAGTCTACTTCTGTTTGCCTCACTGTTGTACTCACATTTAAAGTAGGGCATGGGGTGCAATGAAGATCTTTCATTTCCAAATTTTATGGTGGATTTCTGATTAATTTGAGGTTTGAATAAATATTTATATCTAAATCTCATAATTGAAGAAACTGGTATTTTTCAAATGAGGCACAGCATGTGTGTAGGAAGATGTAGTAACATGCAGCAATGTCAGTTAGTAGAATGCACACCCAGTTTCACATGTAAAAATGCTCATTAAGTATTATTATTAATAATATATTATTAGTAGTTATTAATGTATCTATTCAGTGAAACAATATTTATTGAGTGCTTTCACATGAGCAGATTATTATAGAGTTAAATCCCTCTCTGAAAGTTGAAATTTATGTTACTTACTAACTTCTGAATGTTTCTGTAGATTTCCTACTTAAGTCTAATTCAATGTGATAGACAAGTGTGGTGGATTTTATTAGCCACTTCATTTATTTACCTTTCCTCATATCTATTATCCTTCTTAATACATAAGTTTTTGAATTGGCCTTGGCCTTGTGATGTGTATTGATTAAGCTGATACTAGTATATGTGACAAAAACAGAAGCTCAGAGTGCTGCACTAGGAAATACACACTTGTGAATCCTTGTCCAAGAAAAATGAAAGCAGTGTGAAATACATCTGGACCCAAACTGCAGCTTGGAGCTAAGTTCATGCCAATACTAGATTATGCGACTCTCGGTCTAGCAATCTTGAGATCTGTAATTGAGAATAATAATTATTGATTTAAAGTATTGAGTCTTTACAATTTTTATTGGTGTTTCTGTTGTAATAGTTGACTGATACAAAAAATAGATGTTAGACTATGAGCTATTAAGTGCAATGATAATAATATGCATAGATATTCTTGACCAAATAGAAGAGAATCCCAACTCCTTCTGATACACTTATATCAGAGGAAATTTACCTTTCCTTTAAAAGTACAATAACTTTGCAAGCAAGATATATAGATGATAACATTCTGAATAGGAACAGCATCATGAAACATTATTGAAGATATGAAATGGAATGCAAGTTTCAGAGAGCAGAATATGAATAGAATGAAATGATATATGAGAAAGTATAAAGTATAGTCAGTTGAAATGTGTGGTACTTACTAATGTCTATGCATTTCACAAAGATGTACTAATTCATGTGTAAACATTGAGTATTACATGTTTAAAAAATTTCTAAGCACTGGCAATATAGTGATGAATGGGATCAAGAGAAGGAGAAGGACATTAAAAAGATAAATCTACACAGATAATTTACTCCAATGACAAATACTAATAAAAATAGGCGTGGGCATTTGGTTAAGATGTCAATTGGGCTATCCATAGCCTATAGCAGAATGCCTGGATTTGAATACCAACTCCACTCAAATTCTAGCTTCCTGGTAATGAAAATTCTTGGAGAATGAAGATGATGACTCAAGTTCTTGTGTTTATGCCTATCATGTGAGAGACTCAAATTGAATTCTTGACTCCTGACCCCTGGCTTTGGTTTGACACAGTCATACCTGTTGCAGACATTTGTAGAGGGGACTGTGGATGAGAGGTAACTCTCTCTTCCCTTCTTTTTCAAATAGATAAAAAAAAAATCTTCAAAAATTATCAAAAAACTATTTTCATATACTGCTACTTAAATGATCATTCAAAACTGTGTGTCTTAAATTGACCATTTTTGGGGCCGGCGCTGTGGCACAGCGGGTTAACACCCTGGCCTGAATCACCAGCATCCCATAGGGGCACCGGTTCTTCCCATCCAGCTCTCTGCCATGGCCTGGGAAAGCAGTACAAGATGGCCCAAGTCCTTGGGACCCTGCATCCGCATGGGAGACCCAGATGAACCTCCTGGCTCCTGGCATCGGATTGGCGCAGCTCCAGCTGTTGTGGCCATCTGGGGGGTGAACCATCAGATGGAAGACTTCTCTCTCTCTCTGCCTCTCCTCTCTCTATGTAACTCTGACTTTCAAATAAATAAATAAATCTTTAAAAAAATGACCATTTTTTTCTGCAAATGACAGGATTTCATTTTTTTAACCACCATGTAGTATTCCATAGTGTATAAATGCCACAATCTTTATCTAGTCTTCAACTGATGCACCTCAGGATTGATTCCATAACTTAGCTATTGTGAATTGAACTGCAGTAAACATGGGAGTACAGATCACTCTTTCATATGCTGCTTTCTTTTCATTTTGGGAATTTCCCAGGAGTGAGATGGCTGGGTCATATGGTAGGTCTATATTCATATTTCTGAGGTGTCTCCATACTGTCTTCCACAGTGGCTGCTCCAGAAATCCTGCCACTTGAGACAAAACGGATACAACTGGAAATAATTATACTTAGTAAAATTAGCCAGTTCCAAAAAGAGACAAATAACATATGGTTTCCCCTATTAATGGTAACTAATAGAGTATCTAAAATGTAATCTATAGGAGTGAAGTTGACACTCTGAGGTTTAATGATTTTTAACAGGCTTTGTCTCAACCACTGAAGAACTGTATTTTTTTTCTTCATATTATTTGTTGAACTTTTTGTAGGGTTAATATTATGAGTACAAAGTTATCTAAAAATAGATAATTATAAAAAATAAAAGAATGGGGATAGGAGAGGAAGGAGGAAGAAGGGTGGGAGCATGAGCAGGAGAGGGAGTCGGGTGGAAAGTAACACTATGATCCTGAATCTGTATATAGAAAATACATGAATTTGTATACTTAAGTACAATTAAAAAAAAGAAAAAGCAACCAATTTAAAAAATTTGTTTATTTATAGAAATAAAGAGACAAGTATAGTGGTTAGGTCCATAGCAGAGGAAACATGTGCTAGTGGCTTCATTTTTCATGTGAATAAATGAAGGCAAAGAAATAAAGAAATATTAGAAATATCTTTTCTATATAAAGCACACACTGCTTGCTAATGTATTTACATTAGAAGAGAGGGCTAGGAATACATCATGGCATACAACTGAGTTTTTGGCTGGGAGATAATGAGCATTGATTAATGAGATGGCTAAACATAGGCAACTAATTACGACATTTCAGTGTGGCATTTTTTTTTTTTTTTTTTTTTTTTTTTTTTTTTTTGACAGGCAGAGTGGACAGTGAGAGAGAGAGACAGAGAGAAAGGTCTTCCTTTGCCGTTGGTTCACCCTCCAATGGCTGCCGCGGCCGGTGTGCTGCGGCCGGCGCACCGCGCTGATCCGATGGCAGGAGCCAGGAGCCAGGTGCTTTTCCTGGTCTCCCATGGGGTGCAGGGCCCAAGCACCTGGGCCATCCTCCACTGGCCACAGCAGAGAGCTGGCCTGGAAGAGGGGCAACCGGGACAGAATCCGGCACCCCGACCGGGACTAGAACCCGGTGTGCCGGCGCCGCTAGGCGGAGGATTAGCCTATTGAGCCACGGCGCCGGCCTTCAGTGTGGCATTTTAATACTTTCCTGAGGATGGACAATACTCTGCATGAAGAAGATATTATATGTATATCCTTCATTTGAAGCATAATGTAATTTCCCAACCTGTGACATAGAAGATTTAGTCATGTCCTATAAGAGCTTTAACAATGTATGTGTACCTGGCTTTGATTTGGTTGTAAAGATTCTTTTTATTTTTATTTATTTATTTTTTTTACAGGCAGAGTGGACAGTGAGAGAGAGAGAGAGACAGAGAGAAAGGTCTTCCTTTTGCCGTTGGTTCACACTCCAGTGGCCGCCGTGGCCAGCGCGCTGCAGCCAGCGCACCGCGCTGATCCAAAGGCAGGAGCCAGGTGCTTATCCTGGTCTCCCATGCGAGTGCAGGACCCAAGCACTTGGGCCATCCTCCACTGCACTCCCGGGCCACACCAGAGAGCTGGCCTGGAAGAGGGGCAACCGGGACAGAATGCGGCGCCCCGACCGGGACTAGAACCTGGTGTGCTGGTGCCGCTAGGCAGAGGATTAGCCTATTGAGCCACGGCACCGGCTGTAAAGATTCTAGTAAACTATGTGGCAACCAATCTGGAGAACATGTTTGAGTACCAGAAGCCATTTACATATTATGGAAAAATAATGATCCTGAAAAAGCATACAACATTAGCAATATGTTTAATTTGTTCTGTAAGTGACATTTTCTATTCCTAGCAGAGCTAACACAAATGTTTTCAAGAGAACATTTTGTGGCATTATTTTGGACATTGTGTCCAAGTAAACGCCAAACCATGTGTTTTGAAATTCCTTAATTACAAGGGAAACATTCTAGTAAAACACGCTTGCACAAAAGGTAGAGAATAAATCCAAGGAATATTGCAGACTTTTCGGTAATGTTCCTGAGGGCATAATGATAGTGTACATTCTACAGGTAGAAGAGAAGAGACATTTGTTACACTTTGGTCTATATACCATTAAAGAAGAGACACAATTGATCTTTTGTCTTGGGAAACAATCTTTACAAAGAGCATGTAGCTTCAACTCATTCTCCAAGTGAGCAAAACCTTTGAATTTAGGTACTGAAAATAAGGCTCTTGGGTTTATATACACAGCGGTGAAAGTGACAATCCGTTTTAGACATTTAACCTTGCTAATAAAATTATTTGAGGCATCTGGACATGTATGAAGACAGATACCCCCAGTAGGATAACTTGTAAGTTCTTTAGAGTTTTTTTTCTCTTCAAATTCTTACTAGAGGAATTTTTGGTGATAAAACATGATTATCGACAACAGGTACGCCTCTAAAATATGCTGCCCACCCTAAACTGAATGCTATCTGATCCTGAACCCAAAAAAATTAATTCATTTTCCCTGTTAAGTAGAACTTCATGTGTAGGATGACCCCAAGCAGTTACTGAAGGTACAGCTGAATAGCCTGAAAAGATGGCTCATAATCACTTATGCTTACTACTCTCATTCTGCCACCTGCTTCTTTTTCTGTACCTGTAGGGTGATGCAGAATTCTCTGTGACCAGGTGACAAGACTGAAAAAAAAAAAAAAAAACTTACAAATGCTGCTGTTTCATATGTCTTTCTACAGTAAGATAGAATTCTATCTATAGTATTATAGGTATACTAACTGGAGAAAGTAAAAGCTTTCAGTGAACAGAACTTACTGCAGTACATCAAGATGTACCCTATAATTGGTATGGGAGATGACTTAAGATAGCCCCTTGGAAAAGGGCTGATATAAAGACTAAGAAACATACCAGGGGATTCCAATTCAATCCCATCAAGGTGGCATGTACCAATGCCACCTCACTAGTCCAAGTGATCAATTTCTGTTCACAATTGATCATAATGATAGGACTAAGAACCAAAGGGATCACATAAACAAGAATAGTGTCTGCAAATACTAACCGATAGAATAAAAAAGGAAGAGAATGATCCAACATGGGAAGTGAGATACACAGCAGACTCATAGAATGGCAGATGTCCTAAACAGCACTCTGGCCTCAGAATCAGCCCTTAAGACATGCAGATCTGGCTGAAAAGCCCATGAGAGTATTTCAGGCATGGAAAGCCAAGACACTATGGAGAAAAAAATGACCTAAATGAAAGATCTCCGTGAGTGAGATCCCAGTGGAAAGAACAGGTCATCAAAGAAGGAGGTACCTTTCTCTGAAGGGAGGAGAGAACTTCCACTCTGACTACGACCTTGTCTAAATAAGATCATAGTTGGCAAACTCAAAAGCTTCCATAGCCTTGGCAGCTCATGACAAGAGCCTAGGGTGATTACTGATGCCATAAACAAGAGTGTCAACTTGTTAAGTCAACAACAGGAGTCACTGTGCACTTACTCCTCATGTAGGATATCTTTCTTTAATGTACTGTACATTGTGATTTAATGCTATAACTAGTACTCAAACAGTATTTTTCACTTTATGTTTCTGTGTGGGAGCAAACTGTTGAAATCTTTACTTAATGTATGCTAAACTGATCTTCTGTATATAAAGAGAATCGAAAATGAATCTTGATGTGAATGGAAGGGGAGAGGGAGAAGGAAATGGGAGGGTTGCGGGTGGGAGGGAAGTTAAGGGGTGGGAAGCCATTGTAATCCATAAGCTGTACTTTGGAAATTTATATTCATTAAATAAAAGTTATAAAAAAGAGTAATGGACATGGAGAAAGCAGTTTTAAGTAATAGGATCTCTGTCTTTAATGTGTTGTTTAATGTGAATTATTGCTATAACTAGTACTCAAACAGTATTTTACACTTTATGTTCTGTGTGTGTGCAAACTGTTGAAATCTTTACTTAATATATACTAAATCGATCTTCTGTATATAAAGATAATTGAAAATGAATCTTGATGTGAATGGAATGGGAGAGGGAGCGGGAGATGGGAGGGTTGCGGTGGGAGGAAAGTTATGGGGGAGGAACCATTGTAATTCATAAACTGTACTTTGGAAATTTATATTTACTAAATAAAAGTTTAAAAAAAAAGAAATAGTGGGGCCCGCACTGTGGCACAATGGGTTAAAGCCTGAAGCACCCGCATCCCTTATGGGTGCCGGTTCTAATCCCGCTGCTCCTCTTCCGATCCTGCTCTCTGCTATGGCCTGGGATAGCAGTAGAAGATGGCCCATGTTCTTGGGTCTCTGTACCCACGTGGGAGACTCGGAGGAAGATCCTGGCTCCTGGCTTCGAATTGGCTCAGCTTTGACTGTTGCAGCTATCTGGGGAGTGAACCAGCAGATGGAAGACCTTTCTCTTTGTCTCTACCTCGCTCTGTAACTCTGACTTTCAAATAAATAAAATAAATCTTTAAAAAAAAGAAATAGCTAGTAAGGAGATTGGAAGGAGAACAAACTTATGGTTGAATATTATCCCCCAGAAAGTTGGGTAATCTAAAGAAGAGAAGGAGTTCTACCTTCAGCATCTGTGAATGTGACCACAGTTGAAAATAGTCTTTGTAAATCATCACACTATGATGAGGTCATTAGTATAGATACTAATACAATGGACTGATATAAAATAAAAGCAGAAATTTGAATGCAGAGACAAACACACACCATACACAGAACGTTGTGTAAAGATGAAGGCAGACATTGAGGACATACATCCACAAGGAAATAACATCAAATATTATCAATGAACTACCAACAGAAAAGAAAGTTCCTAGAACAAATCTTCCCTCACAGTCTTCTGAAGCAAGCTTGCTATCATCTTAACATCAAACTTCTGGCTCTGTGACTGTAAGACAATAAATTTCTGTTGTTGGCAAGTGTTGTGCCATAGAAGGTTAAGTCACCACTTTGGATGCCCATATCATAGTGCCTGGTTTGAGTCTTTCCTTCTCTGCACTTCCAATTCCAGTTTCTTGATAATGAGTCTTGAAGGCAGCAGATAATGGCTCAAATATTTGGGTTCCTGTTACCCATGTGGGAGACCTGGGTGGATTTTCTAGATCTTGGTAGCCATTTAAGGAGTGAAGTAGTGGATAGAAGATCTCTCCATCTCTCTATGCTTCTTTCTATTCTTTGTGTGTGCGCCTGTCACTATATATTTCAAACAAATAAATCTTTTAAAATATGTAAATTTCTGTAATTTAAATTACTTAGTCTGTGGCAATTTGCTACAGCAGCCCTAGGTATCCAATACAAGGTATATGCAAGTACCTCACAATACTTAACTCTTTGTTTTAATGGGTTTGTGTCCATTTAGATGCTCATCAACAGACTTATATTATGGCAAAGTATCAATTTTTTATAAAGACAAATTTCTGTGCTTTGTGGAGGACAGTTACAGTTTTGTTTTTGTTAATATTTTCAATTCCAATTTATAGTAAAAGGAGTCAAGAAGTGTACAGATGGTTCAAGGTCTTCTTATTTACCAAAGCTGCATTGATAACAAATAAATGTCCTGTATGATAGCAAAGATCAACACAGATTTCTTACAATACCACCATAATCCAGAGATAAAAGCCAGTTTCTTGTTGGTAGGTTTATTACTCTGAACTGCTGCTGTCATGGATGGGGCCAACATTTATTTTCATCCAAACATTTACTCTGGCAACAAGATGACTTTCTGTGCCAGCCATACTTGCTGAACGCTGCATTCATCCTCATAAAACCAGAATAACATTGTAGTATAGTACAAAAGGTCACAGACTTAGTCTCATGGAATTATCTGTATTGGCCTATGCCCTCTTGCTAAAAGTGGTACATGCTAGACTAACTTATAGAGAAGTTAAGACTGTTCGGTTCTAGTTGGAATCACCTAGCTGATTTGGATTAAAATCCCATTATCCTCTTGAAATTTGGAGAACGTTCTACTTTAGAAACCCATTTTATCTTCACTGTAAAAGGTTTCTTGCTTCACCCACTGTCTTTAGAGCCAGACCTTGGGCATGTACTATGGCTACATCAATGATATGAACTTACTTTCAATTTTGTATGATAGTTTACTGTGATATGTACTTAATTTGTGTATGATAATTTACTGATTCAAATAAACAAAATGAAATGAGATCTATTATGATAAGGATCGGGAAAACAACAAAGCCTATGGATTTTGAGGACTGCACTGCACATGTCTGTAGTATAGGCGCTGGGAGCTACAGTTCTTCTAGAACCACAGCTCTATTCTGTTGAGGATCTAGAAGGGAAACATTGATTTACTGATGTCCTATAACCTCTGTCTACTTTATTCCAATTTATCTGATCTTGTATATTTAAGGGTAGTATTAATTAAATACTCGTGTTCACCACAAAATTTATATGTTGAAATGTTAAGCTCCACAAATATGGCATTAGAATGTAGGGCTTTGGAGAGACAATTAGGTTTAGATGAGATCATGAAGCCAGAGATCCCATGATGGCATGAGTATCTTTCTAAGAATAGAAAGACTAAAGCTGTGTCTCCACCACGTGAGGATACAAAAAGAAAGAATTTGTAAACCAGGCAGAAGAATATCACTGGGAATTTAATTGGTCAGCATTTGTCTTGGACTCTCCAGTCTCTGGAATGTGGAAACAAATTTAAACTAATGAAATAGTTATCTCAGCTCAAACTGCTTAAGACAAGAAGATATTTACAGAGGTGGATATATATTCCTTGTTCCAAAATTTTATCCTGTAGCTACTAGCTTTCACTATACCTTACCTATTACAATGACCACCATTAAACAAATAGCATAGTGGATATAATAAATGTTAGTTTATGTACAAAAAATGACTCTTAATTTGTTGCAGAAAAAGTCATTGATAATTTTAAAAGAATATTAAAAAACAGGCAACTCATCGACCAATTCTGCCAAGAAAAGAGTAGAGTATAATATCTAACATAATAGGTTTTAGCTCCAAACATACTGGTATCAAGTCGCTGCCCCATTTCATAAAGATTGTGCCACCTTTGCCATGTTTCTTGTGCATCAATGCTATTATATTTAAAATATGGAGATGTAAAGCACAGCTACACTATTGGGGTATTAATAGAATCCCTAACCTTCTCAAAAGTGTCTAGCTCATTATTGACAATCTATGTTATCTGCCCACTAAAAGTAATGTAAATAAAAGCATTGAAGTATCTCTAAGAGAAAAATAACACACTGTAAAATTGTATCTTATCCTTGGAAAGTCAATAATTCCAGCTAAAATATTCTTAAGGTTTATTTGAGAGACAGAGTAAGAGAAGGAGTGAGAGAGAAGAGCGTTCCCACATGCTTGTTCACTCACCAAATATTTACAATTGCCAGGGCTGGGTCGGTGCTGGACTCAGGAACTGGAAACGTAATCCAGGTTTCCCATATGAGTGGCAGGAACCCAATTATTTGAACTCTCACTATTATCTCCTACCATCAGGTTGGTAGTCAGGTTGAACCAAGACAGTCTAATATGTGATACAGCATCATAGACACTAGCTAAATTTCTTTTATTTTTTTTCTATTTATTTGACAGGTAAAGTTATAGACAGTAAGAGAGAGAGACAGAGAGAAAGGTCTTCCTTCCGTTGGTTCACTCCCCAAACGGCCGCCACGGCCGGCACTGCGCAGATCCGAAGCCAGGAGCCAGGTGCTTTTCCTGGTTTCCCAAGCGGATGCAGGGACCCAAGCACCTGGGCCATCCTCCGCTGCACTCCCAGGCTGCAGCAGAGAGCTGGACTGGAAGAGGAGCAGCCAGGACTAGAACCGTAGCACATATGGAACACCGGCACTGCAGGCGGAGGATTAACCAAGTGAGCCACAGTGCTGGCCCCAGCTAAACTTTCACTACCTCAAACATAGTAGTATAAATTTAGGTATTTAGTTTTAACAAAAAGAGAAAGCAGAGGCCTCACTCTCACTTCATACTGGGGAAAAGATGTTGAATCTGAGTAGATTCTCTCAATAGTAGCTAGGGTTAATTCCTTTACTCCATTACCATTAAAAGAGACAAACAGAAAAATCCCATCTGTCCACATGACAAGTCCAAAATAAGACACCTGCATGGCAAATATGCGTAGCAATGAGTATCACAGATGCTCTAAATTTAGTACAAACCATATGCTTGATGATTTACTTAAATTGGATTGGGAGGATGATCCACTATAGAAAAAGTCCACAGAGCAATTAAGGAACAACATGTTGTACCGCTTTCATCTCATCTTCCCTCCTCTAGTCCCAGATGTTACAACCACTACAGAGACATTAGTCAATTTGTTAATTTATTGTCAGATTGTTAAAGGTTTATGAAGATTTTGACCCATTTTGCTACAGTTGTTTTGGCAGCAAGATTAATTTAATTATAACTGTCTTGAGGACAAAAGGAACACAGTAGGATATCATATCATATGTTGTACTAAAATGGCTTAGTCTTTTCAATATGCACTCCAGCTTTCATGTATTTCCAATCTTCAACTGTGTGATGGCCCTGGAGAGAAGAAAGAATAAAAGAAAGTAATATCTACTTACATTTTCTCTGTTGATTCTGCAATTCATATCTCTAAAGTGAAGTCTATTAATTTTCTGTACTTTGAGTGCCCTAGCATTTTATTCAAGAATTTGCAAAATATATTGTTGTGCTACTTTTTAACTTTATAATTAGGAAGTCAAAATAAATGTTAAAATCCTAGTTCAAGAGTTCAGAAGAGTCTAATAAATTAGGGTTCACTTTTCTATATTTAATTGAAAACAAAATTCTTAATATAGATTTTGCTTTTATGTACTCTGTTGCTATCTAAAATGTACAAATTAAATGAGGTTGTTTAGGAATGTTAGGAATCTAGTGTTAGGTAACACTAGATTTACTCACCTATAATGGAAATATTCTATGTCAGAGTAGGTGACAGTGCTATTGTATAGCATAAACAGAATAATTTATATAAAGTATTTTCAACAGTATAATGGACAAGACTATGTCACCATTATTTTGTGCATGTATCTTTGTGTCATCACTCTGGCAAGTCTCTTGTTTCTATAAAATTAAAGGCTATGACACAGACATTAATATGATACTAATACAGGTATTTCTAATACAGATTTGAAATCTAGCATGCATTCATTAAACACATACTGAATTGAGTTGACTTATACCAAATTAAATACTCTGTAAATGATAGTGATCAGATTTAAAATATGAAGCTCAAAAACAAAATGAACAATTGTCAAAGAATATGAAACAGAAGCACACTAATCTGGTGGTTCTCAAAACATCTTCTCAGAACCAGTTGTAACAGTGCCACCTGGGAACTTGTTACAAAGTGGACAAATCCAGTCTCTGGGTCTGATCTGGTAAGACAGGAAGGCTGAGGGTACAGCAAAACAATCTGCAGTAACAAGCCATCCAGTTGATTGTGATTTATGGGAGATTCACTACACTAAACAATAATGGTGTGTTAGAAATTATTTCTTTAGTAATTACAGAAAACCTCCTTTGGTAGTTGGGGATCTGAGGACCAACATCATTCAATAATTGCAAATATTTAATTTGATCCTGCGGGGGAAACAGGACACACAGCAGACTCATAGAATGGCAGCACTCCTGCCTCAGAATCAACCCTTGGGACATTCAGATCTGGCTAAAAGGTCCATGAGAGTCTCACAGGCATGGAAAGCCATGACACGGTGGCAAAAAACAATCTAAATGAAAGATCCTGGTGAACAAGACCCCAGCAGAAGGAACAGGCCATCAAGGAGAGAGGCACCTTTCTCTGAAGGAAGGAAGGAACCTCCACTGTGATATGGCCTTGACTAAACAAGTTCAGAGTCGGTGAACTCAAGGGGCTTCCATAGCCTAGACAGCTCATAGCAAGAGTCTCGGGTCATTGCTTACGTCATAAATAAGAGTGCCAATTGTTAAATCAACAACAGGAGTCACTGTGCACCTGCTCCCCACGTAGGATCTCTGTGCTTAATGTGTTGTACTATGAAACTTAAAAACAACACTACTAATCGAACAATACCCTATACCTTGTGCGGTTGTATGCGTACAGCCTGTTGAAATCCTTGCTTAGTATATACTAAGTTGATCTTCAGTATATGAAGGTAATTGAAAATGAAACTCGATGAAGGGCGGGATGGGAGAGGGAGTGGGAGAGGGGAGGACCACGGGAGGGAGGGAGGTGGGGGCACAACAATACAAAAGCTGCACTTTGTAAATTAACATTTATTAAATAAAAAATTAATAACTATATAACAAACAAACAAAAAGAAACAGAAAAAAAGAACTTAATACTTACTCTTTTAGTATTTTTTATGTTCTACTTAAAACTATTGGTTGAACTCTGTAATTAATACACAATTACTTTTTGGTGTTTAATTAATGCTATAACTAGTATTCAAATAGTATTTTACACTTTGTGTTTCTGTGTAGGTGCAAACTGTTGAAATCTTTACTTAATATATGCTAAATTGATCTTCTGTATATAAAGATAATTGAAAATGAATCTTGATGTGAATGGAAGGGGAGAGGGAGTGGGAGAGGGGAGTGTTGTGTGTGGGAGGGAAGATATGGGGGGGGGAAGTTATTGTAATCCTTAAGCTGTACTTTGGAAATTTATGTTCATTAAATAAAATAAAATAAAAAATACTTTAATAAAGGAACTACAGTAAAATCTATTTCAACAAAATCCTAAGTAATACAGTCTTAATCTACTGTCTTAATCTTCTAGTGCAACATTGTCAAATAGAATCTTCTGCAATGGTGGAAATATCCTGTATTTCTGCAATACAATTAAAATGCAACTAATATGACAGAGATACTGGATTTTCAATGATGCTTTCTTTTAAGTAACACCAATTCAAATAGCAGCACATAAGTAATGTCTTGCCATATTAGGAAGGGCAGCTCTAGTGACTCTTTCTGTTATAAAGGCCCTTAGATATTGTATGAGGACCTTCAACATTAGATAAACTGGGATAATTTCCTATATGGTGGGAACTGTTATAAGAGGGGTTAAATCTTTGAGAAAGTGAAATTTGGCTTGGACCTTGATGGATACAAAATACATAAATGACAGTGATTATACATAGATATACCAAAATGCATTGGAATACAAAGTGCACAAATTGCCCAAGTTAGTTCGTGTCCAAATTGTATGTTGTGAAATTGTGGAAAATAAGAACCAAAAACAAGCTATTTTAAAAATATGGAGGTAAAAAGTTAGACTTACCTTATTCTTTAGAAACTAAGACACATTTTAGGCAATCACTTTAGGTTTTTTTTTTTTTTTTTTTTTTTTTTTTTTTTTTTTTTGACAGGCAAAGTTAGACAGTGAGAGAGAGAGAGAGAGAGAAAGGCCTTCCTTCCGTTGGTTTACCCCCCAAATGGCCACTACGGCCAGCACCGCACTGATCCCAAGCCAGGAGTCAGGTGCGTCCTCCTGGTCTCCCAGGCAGGTGCAGGGGTCCAAGCACCTGGGCCATCCTCCACTGCCTTCCCGGGCCACAGCAAAGAGCTAGACTGGAAGAGGAGCAACCGGGACTAGAACCCAGTGCCTATATGGAATGCCGGCGCTGCAGGTGGAGGATTAACCAAGTGAGCCATGGTGCCGGCCCGGCAATCACTCTAGAAGATGCTAATTGTACAGGGAGCATTAGAGATGGAAGGAGATAAGACAGAAGACAGGAAGATATAACAAGCAGGCAATATGAATATTCATGTAAGAATGTTTCAGTTGAAGTAGATAATTATTTGAGTATCTGTTAAAACTCTAGCTTTTGCTAACACAGTAATTATTGATGTTTATAAAAATATGATCTATTTTAGCCAGAAACATACGTAGTGTTTATTTAGCTAGCCAGTTGCTAGATTTTTCATCAAACTATCAGATTCTAGCAATGAGGTCCCAAGGATACATAAAATATTAGCAATTTCAATGGTGATTATTTAGAGGACAAACATTTTAGAACTTCTAGGTAACTAATAAATAATTTAGTAGTGAATATGTATTAATTAAGTTAATTTATAATAGTGATAAAGCTACAACATTCACTGACCTTATAGATTGCACTGATTTTAACATCTTTCTCTGTTGTAGCATGTCCATAAAATTAATGGGTTCTGAGAAAGAACTATGTGAGCTTTTAAATCTATGGGGCCATAGAAAATGACATGTCAGATTAAGTCAACTATCTCTATAATTTAGTCCAAAATAATTTTCATCTGAAGTAGCTAGATAATTTATAAAAGGGAATTGGGTGTTAAATTACTGAAATGATTGTATTAGCTTGAAACATTGGTGTATGATGGGGCATAACCTAGTTTGTATTCCCAATATATTCACATTCTCTATTTTGCAGCTTTTGAAGTAATTATCCTTTTTTCCTTAGGATTGCCCCTTATTTGGAGATGTCATTGTGTGTAACACAATTATGTACCCATTACAATGGGAACAGGACCCCAAAACAATAACATAAACTCAATTCTGCATCTTTCTGACCACAGAGTTAATCAAAATGTGTAATAGGGACAGTTGTTCAGCTCAGTTGTTATAGAGTGCCTGTGTTTATGTCCTAGCTCTACCTCCAACCTAGCTTCCTGCCAATGCACACCCTAAAAGTCAGCTCAAGTAATCAGTTCTCTAACACGCCTAAGGTAGCCCGAGATTGAGTTCCAGGCTCGTGCCTTCTGTTTGGCTCAGCCCTGGGTGTTTGTTCATTTGAGAGTGAACTATCAGAAGGGACTATGTTTCTCTACCTGTCCCTCTGTCTCCCTGCTTTCAGATAAAGTGAAAGTTAATAAATAATTTCTTAAAGATTTATTTATTTTATTTGAAATGCAGAGTTACAGAGAGGTAGAGGCAGAGAGAGAGAGGGAGCGAGGTCTTCCATCCGTTGGTTCACTCCCCCAAATGGCTGAG